>NC_141534.1:6808571-6971428 GCF_021556685.1 Rattus norvegicus
GTTACATATGTGTTGGGGAATGTATTTCAAAGGATGGAAAATCTATTCAATTTTGTGCCATTCTAAGTCTCATGAAATGGTGATGGTAAGATAGAGAGCTAAGATAAATAAATGAGTATTTCATAAAATGTTATAAAGTATCTATAAAACAAAATAACAGAGCATTTATCATAGGTAGTGATACCTAAATGTTAATGTTACCATTGTTCTGTGCCGTAAACTTGTACATTTAAGAACAATGTCATTTCACCAATTATAACCTTTTCAAATTATTCTATTTATGAAATAATTCATCATTACTTACTAAAATAATTTAAATTAAAATTGAGATAGCTTTACCTACCTATTTCAATGTTTACCATTAAAAGAGGAAACATCTGACAATGTCTGATATTGACAATATGAAAATATCCTGGTAGTGGAAAACTACTGATACTCTCATGTTTCTGTGAGAATCCAAAATCTCACTGTAGAATGAGACTTTATAGTTAGTTACTTCTGCTAATGTTGAACATATACTTACCATATAGAAAGGAACTCTGTGGTGTGGCTTTATTGGCTTGACAGGAAAAAAGCAAAACTCTAGTGGTAACGAGTTTAGTGCTTGCCAGAGCCTGAGGATGGGGAGAACTAACAACAAAGGGTGCAAGAAAAGCATTAGGGGTGTCTTGATTGTGATGGGAATGGCAAAAACATGTCTTGCTTGAAACTTAGATGTTTAAATGGTAGGTGTTGTGCTATGAAAATTATAGCTCCACATTAAATAAATTGGGGCACAAATCAATTACTTACAACATAGAGGTTTAATTTTATTTCTGATTTTTCAAAATGGTGAATCTTACATAAAAATTGGGAATATATAAATACTGACCTAATGCTTTTTATGGTCTATTATTATAAAAAAATACTGATATGGAAACATCAACTGAAAGTCACATTTCAGATATACATGAGAAAATAACACCATGCCTGTAAACAGCTTCTAAACAATATCAGTGGGGAATGAAGGCCTGAGTTTAATGTCTACAGTCCATGGTTAAAAAAAATAGTTAGTTAGTTAGTTAGTTAGTTAGTTAGTTAATAAAAATAAAGAGCCAGGTTTGGGGTATAGGCTTTGTAATCATAGTGATAGGGAGGCAGAGGCATGCAGATCCCTGTGGCTCAGGGGCCAGCCAGCTTAGCCCGCATGGCAAGTTCCAGGCCAATGAGAGACTTTGTCTCAGAAAAGGGGGTGGGCAACATGCACACATCACACAGGCACACACAGAGGCACATGCACATTTGTATGTTCTAAAAATGGACTTCCTTCATTCACTCTATAAATTTTTTTAAAAAATACAAAGTAAAATATCTATGCCAAAGTAGGCAAGGCGAATGTGGATATTCATAACACATAAGGGGCTGAATCCATTTGTGGGCAGCTTGGTTGAGAATCCATCAACACACTTGACCACTAAGCTGCTTCTAGCCTGGTAGCATGGGATTCTGAGAAACTGAACCATTACTAACTGAAGTTAACTAAAGAATCCAATGCCAACCCTAAAAATGAAGGTTGGTATAAACAAGATCTCCTGTTTCTTTTCTTTCCCCTTATATTTGGTAATATCTAGTAATTTCTCATTATCTATTTCATGTGTATTTTGTCTGAGTTTCTGGATTTGCACAATGTATGTGCCTGGTGCCTGTGAAGGTCAAAAGAGGGTATAGGATGCCCTGGAACTGGAATTATAGTTGTCCTGCAGGAAAGGAGTAAGTATTCTTAACTCCTGATCCATCTCTCTAGCTTCTAGAATATGAATTTTATTTCATACATTCTTGGTTCAAATTTTTGAAAATACATTTGTATTCAAAGAGGAAACTAGTCTATGTGTATGCAAGATCTTTTCATTAGAGGACTTAATTTTATGTTCCAATTAACTTTTTTAATTCTCCAAATGTGTTTCTTTAGCTATTAGTTTAAATATTAATATTAAATCTGAATGCCTCTGCCTCCCTATCACTATGATTACAAAGCCTCTTACCCAAACCTGGCTCTTTATTTTTACTAACTAACTAACTAACTAACTAACTAACTAACTAACTAATTTTTAACCATGGATTCTAGACATTCAGGCCTCATTCCCCACTGATATTGTTTAGAAGCTGGTTACAGGCATGGCATTATTTTCTCATGTATATCTGAAATGTGACTTTCAGTTGACGTTTCCACATCGCAGTATTTTTTAATATTAATATTAGGTGTGCTAGAGACATACTGGAACTCATTTTGTAATGCAGACTTGCTTTAATGACCCAACAGTACTCCTGCTTTTGGAATGTTAGAATTACGAGCATAAGCCACCATATGCAGTTTTTCAGCGTGCCTCTCTTCTTCAGTGACAATAGTCAGGAAGAATAAGAGGCTGAGTAAGAGCAGAGCTGTTGGACAGAGGTCACAACTAATGAAGTAGAACAGGGCAGCTCAGACCAGTGCAAGAGGCCAGCAGTATCTATGCCAAAGGGAGCTGTGCCAAGAACATGGATCACACAGCCAGAGGCAAACAGGTTGGGGGAGGTCAGGGCAATGTGTGGCCTCTCCAGGCAACACAAAACTGTGTCAACCCTTGTGACAGTATATTCTCGAACTGTTTGTATTCCAGTGGCTGACCCTGACTGTGCTGAATTTTCATTCCCCAGTGATTCTGAATTACAGTAAAATCCATAGCTTTTCACCTCATCAGTAGGCACCTAATATTTAATATTAATAAAGCGCTAATGAATAGTCATTAGAGGAAATTGGGTTATTTTATTAGTAAACATGTACTGATTAGCTTTTATAAGAAGAAAAACTGTAAATCTTAAATGATTTTCAAAAATATTCTCAAGGACTTCCTGTGGTGGGAAATAATTTCTTCGTTAAGAGGTTTAGGGTAGAACACTACTACAGCATGGTTTTAAATGAATTTGTGTATAAGATGGCACAATATAAGGTCAATATCCCCTAAATCACAAATACAGCAAAACGCTATCAGAATACAGATAATTTTTAAGATTGTAATTATGTGTATAGGTATGTATCGTGTGGTAGGGCTGGGGTTGTGCACGTAAATGAAATGCCAAAGGAAGCTAGAAGACCTTACTTCTCCAAGAATTGGGGTGAAGAGCTGCCCCATGTCGGTACTGAGAAATGAACTCAGGTCTTCCTAAGTGCAGGAAGGGCTCTTAACAGCTGAACCATCTCTCTGGACCAATAGATGACTTTCAGAGGTAACTATCAATAACATTAAAAGCTGTCTTCCTATTCCACCAATCAGCACCACTGTGAAGAAAGTGTCTTGTTTTGTTTCCTCATGTAGGATCTATTTGTCCCAACTGACATCACTGGTGTCTCTCCCATTCAACAGAATTCCTTGTCCATGGTCCACAAATCCTATACGCCAGTATATGGGTTCTGGATCAAATACTTATAAACTTTGAAATTATTGTAAATATATTATTTAAAACTTTAATGGTTTCTTGGCATAGGTTTAGTTCAATGGTATTTTTCCAGCATGTACATAGGCCTGGGCTTGAATCCTAGTGTGTGCTTGCCTCTGTGTGTGTGTGTGTGTGTGTCCTTCTTTCTCTCTGTCTGACTCCTTCTCAGGGCTCCCCTTTGTGGTGATTTGAATATCTTTGGCCCAGGGAGTGGCACCATGTATGTGTGGCCTTGTTGGAGTAGGTGTTGCCTTACTGGAGGAAGTACACGACTGTGGGAGTTGGCTTTGAGAGCCTCCTCCTAGCTGCCTGGAAGCAATCTTTTGTTTGCCCTCAGAACTCTCAGCTCTTCCAGCACCATGTGTGGTTCATCCTGCCTTGATGATAATGGACTGAACCTCTGAGTCTGTAAGCCAGCCTCAATTAAATGTTGCCCTTTTTAAGAGTTGCCTTGGTCATGGTATCTGTTCACAGCAGTAAAACCCTAAGACACTCTAACTATCTGAGCTATCTAACTGTACTTATCCAGATGAGTTCATATGACCCTTTTGGAAAAGAACTTGCTTTCTCATGAAAACAGCAAAGGAAAAGAACAATGCCCATACCAAAACTCAAAGGCTCAGATGGTAGGCAACAATGGTCCAAATGCAGCTTTCCTGGCTCAGTGTGCCTGTGATTCCTAAAGCAGGAGGCTAAGGCTGGACAGGTCTTGCAGATACTCCCAGCCCTGCTCATGCTTCAGAGCCCCAAGGCAATGCCTAGGACTTTCTCTCTGTTGGTACCTGGAGAGAAGCTGAACTTCTAGTGCAGCGGCCTCAGCATGCTTTATTTTTCAAAGGAAAAAAAATGTACGACTTCATCAAGGAGGAGAAGAAATGGGGCTTCTATCCTCTAGAAGAATGTCGATTACATATTTCATCCTTAAAGTGACTACTTATGTGTACTAGGAGTTAGGTCACAGCAGTCTTAGAGTCTGTCATACTGAAGGAAATTTCCCAAGTACCTGAGGGCTAATGAATAAGCCAGCCGTTCAGCTTAGGAAATCCATTTAGAGGAAAGCAACACCCCGATAGTTTAAGAACCAGGCTATTCCTAGAAATAAGTACAGACTTCTATTTTATCGTCTTTTGCATGACTCACTAAAAAGATGTAGCTTTGTTGTGGTGCTTTATTCACTCCCAGCCCCAGCCACGCACACATGGGTTTTCTGAAAATTCAAAAAACATCATATGGTGTTCATGTAATTAGCTGGCTTTTCAGAAGCTTTAATAGTAAGAAAAAAAAAAAAACCCAGAAAGTATGGGGCTACTATTTCCTCTTCTGCCATGTGCTGCAGAGGCTGACTAGAATAGCGTAGTGTGCTCTTCTGCTGCCAGTAGCTCCCTCCGAGTCTACTTGCTACAGTATGGCATGTTCTTTGCTACCACTCCAGCAGAGTACAGTAAAGATGAAAATGCAATTGAGTTCATTTATGGGCTGTTAAAATTGGTTTCTCCTGTTTAATGTACATTTGTTTCTGAATGAAAAATTTACTACCTCCTTACCAAGCACAGTCAGTATAAAGTTACATAGTTTTAGACAGATGAGAGAAAGAATGACTATCATTTCCACCTGGGTCTACCTGTTTATATCCTCATCCCCTAGAAACAAGTACCACCGAACGTCACCTGAATTGAAACACCTGCAGCCTTAGCTTGGGAGTGGGGGCAGGGCAGAATCATTCATTTATTGAGTATATACATATTCTGTATGCTAAAACTGTATGGATAAGTTTAATCTTATTAACTTGAAATATGGAGCATTGATATACACATTCTTTTTTACAATATGGTTTAACAAGTCTGTGGTACATATGGACAAAACCTGGTTCTTCTATTTTCCAAAGGATTCAAATTCCTTTGATTACTTATTTAAAACTACAAGGTTGACTTGGAGCTATAAAGTTTGTCCTTGGGAGGTTTCTTCTAAATTGCATTTGATGCTCTCCTACTATTCATACTTCAAATGAATGTGTATTAGAAACAATTATAGCTGGTAAATACTAGATATCAGCTATCAGTTATCTAATACTAATCCTGATTAGTATTACTATCCTAGTTAGAAATTCTGATTGTCCCATCGCTTCAGCTGTAAATCTGTCTTTACCCACTCACACTTGTCTCTGGCCAATGATGCTTTCCTTAATTAGCACATGACTTAAATTTTAGTCTTGATTTTTTGATTGCTTTGGTCTTAGGCTATCCAAATACAGGCTGGTGATTTAACTGGTCAAGAAAGCCTGTTTAAATTAAGGGTGCTATTAGCCTTGACACTGAACAAATATAAGAGCCATTGGTCAGGATTTGTTTAGTCAATTTTCTCTGAAAACTCCCATCTCTTATAATCCAGCCTTGCCTGCAGGCTTTATGATTGTGGTCTTATTTTGGCTAGATTTTGTGTATGTATGTGGAGCCAACCCTAGGTGCCATTCCTCAGGAACCATCTACCCTACTTGTAGGATGATGTCATTATGCAGGTGAAGGTACAAGATAGAAGAAGGCCTGTCATTGGATGAGAAGGAAGGATGGGCGGGAGAAAAATTTTAGAGGAGGAGGAGACTGGAGAGAGAGAGCAAGAGAGGTAGCAGCCAAGAGAACACGAAGGTGGATGTTAAGATTTCTCTCTGCACATTTACAGGTTGTTATGAATATTCTTAAGGGATGGATGTGTACAGGATTTTGTATGTCTAGATTGCAAATTATATCTTATCAATTGGATCAGAGGTTATTGTGTTGTGTTCTTTCATGTGGTGATTTAATTGAGTTCAGGAAAGTGCATGGTGGCAGGACACTGGGCCACCATGGAATTGGGATGTGTATGGCTGGCATGGTGGCAACCTGCCTTGGGAACTAGAGAGATTCTTGGGTAGAGAGACTGTCACCAGGCTCAGAGAGTAGCCATCAGCAGTGTGATATGGAATGGAACAAAGAGGGTGAGGTGCTTTGCTGACTGAGATGAAAATATCCAACAGATGCCACGAGGCACCACGGTTCCGGCTCTAGTGCGGGATAAAAGAAGCGTTATTTCAATTTTACTGCAACACCTACTTTTTGAGAAAGGGCCTCTTACTGAGGCTACATGGGGCTGCCTCCCCAGCCCTGGGATTAAATACTCACACTACCACACTTGGTGGTGAACCTGCTTGCTCAGCAAAAACTTTACCAACTGACTTACCTTCCCCGTCCTATAGTTTTTATTGTATTCCACTATGAAATTGAAAAAATAGAGTATGTATTTTTCCTAAGTCTATGCAAGAGTAGTTTAAGAACGGGGGATGCTTCTCTCTTTAAAGAGAGTAGACAGGTCAAACCTGCTACTGCTTATTTGTTCGTTTTAAATTGCCAAAGTGCCTGTTGCTTTTCTGAGTGTCTAAGCCACATAAATGGTAGCTTTGTTTCACAAGTCTAGACCAAAGTCCACGTATACTTCAGAGGACATATTTGATTCCTGGTAGTGTCTGGTTGCCACTTATGGAAGGGCAGAGGTTTCTGATTTGTACTGACTCCCACTCAGCTTGAGGTGGCAGACGACCTAGTGTCAAAAACCCAGACCTTTTCAGTGTGCTCAGTCTTAAAAGTTCCTCAGGGTTTTGTGCAGCTGTTGTCCGAATGTGCTGGTCTTTAAGGTGAAAAAGTCTTGAGACTCGGTCCCTGGACCGTGAATCACGTGAGCCACCGTTTCCAACAGCTGGAGGTAAAAATTGCAGTCACCAGGAATGGCCACCCAAGGGGGTTTTCTCACCTCTGCCCCTCCGCCAGTCAGGGCCACGACTCCTTCAACGTGGCTCTGAGACGGGCGTCGGTGACGTCAGCGCCCCTCAGTCTCACACTTGGGCCTGGCGGTAGTAACAGGGACGCCTACACGCCGTGTGTGTAGGCCTGGGTGGCTGCGGGGACGCGCCGCGCCCTCTGGAGGCCGCGTGGGGCGCTCCAAGGAATCCACCCTCCGGCGGGCTGACGGGCAGCAGGGCTCTTACAAGGGGAAACGGGTCACAGAGCAGAGCGGTCACCGAGTCACAGGGCTCGGGCACGTGAGGTGGTGGCAGTTACCACAGACAACCGGAGCTGGCCTATTTCCTGCGGGTGCGAGCTAGGAGGACGCGTCGCGCTTCTGGGGCCTGCGTTCTCTACAGTGCCACACGGGTTCTGGGAGTCCTTCCGTTAAATAAATAAATAGAAACAAAAAACAAAGGCTCGAAAGCTGAGCCGGGCTGGGAGCACCGTGGGAGCCTTGCGGGAGCATCACGGGGACGCGCCAACGGGGACGCGCCAACAGGGACGCGCCAACAGGGACGCTCCACGAGTTCTCTGCGTCCGGCCTCACCGGCAGAGGGCAGCGTGCGCGTCCTCGTCGGCCGTGCGTGCGCGCGCTCGCGCGCTCGCTCCGGGGCCGGGGGGCGGGGCGCAGCGGGGCGGGGCGCGCGAGGAGGGCGGTGGCGGTTGGAGGCCGAGGAGAAAAGGCGGCGGTCCGGCCGGGGCAGACACGCTGAGGATTGGGACGGGACCGGCTCGGTACGTGGTCCGGTCCGGTCCGGTCCGGTGCGGGGAGGCTGCAGAGCGGCCGGACGCGACGGACAGGGCTGCCGGGGTTTGAGTGGCGCTTCGGCCCGCGTGGGCTGGTGAGTGTGGCGAGGCCGCGGGAGGCTGGCGCGGGGACGCGGGCGGTCAGCGGCAGGGACGGCGCGGGCCCAGGGGGCGGCGGGGCCGGTGGAGTCGGCGCAGCTCGGAGGCTCCCGTCCAGCTCGCCCGGGCCTCGAATCGCGCCCGGCTGCCTGTGTGGCCCGCCCTTGAGGCTCCCGGCAAATGGCGCCCCGACCCCGGGGGACGCCGACCCGGGTGAGACCCCCCCCCCCAACACACACACACACAATGAGCGCGGAGGAGTCCCGGGGGACCCCGGAAAGCGTGGTTCGCACCCTCTGGCTTGTAGGGACTTGGGTGGTTTGGGCGCAAACGGGTTAAGGGACCGCGAGGCATCTCCAAGAGTCCCCGCCGGATAAGCGAAGTTGGTAACTTGTCCATTCATGGAAGTGAGAGGCGCGGAGGCTTCGCCGTGGCCCTTGTTAAAGGGAGACTTAGGGATCATCCCCCCACCCCCAAATTACTGGGTCCAGCTCGTGGAGTCCCACATCGGAAGCAGGACAAGGAACGCAGGGCGGATTCAAAGTCACTCGGGAATACATTTTAACCTCGACCGAGGCCTGTGTTTACCACGCTTCTCCTAGCCCCCCTCTCCCTTCTTTGAGCCCCGTGGTAAATCCCGGATGAAAAGATGCTTGGGAAGGAGTTGACCTTTTCTCTCATGATTGCTTTGTTGACTGTGATCCAAGATGGAAGTTATTTGTGGGCATCCTGGTATCAGAGAGGGTTAACGTTTTTAAAACGAAATCTCAAAAAGGTTGAGGTTTTTCTATTTGCTCCCTGCTAAATTTCAGGCACAGTCAGTTACATTAACATGTTTTGCACGCTTTTCTGTTAGTTTTCCCAACCAATCCCATGTTGACTGGCAGTGAGACAAAGGATACCATAAAGTCTCCCTGTTTGCCTTTTCTAAAGCATGCAGTTTCGTTGAATCACTCTCCTTTATGCTTAGTCACTGTTTCTTGCTGTGGGAGTTTAGTTGGGGACAACATGATGTTTTGCTAACTTGTTAGATCACCAGTTTGTACAGAGGGACATAAGCTTTTGTGTGTGTGTGTGATTCTAGAAATAGTAGGTGTTTGATGAATAATATAAGAAACTGAAACCTATGGATTCCATGTGTTTAATTTCAACCTAATGTTTTGAATGTTTAGATTTAGATTTAAGGTTTTTTTGTATATCGTTTTAAAATATGAAATATTTAAATAAAATGTACTTTTAAAAATAATATTGCATAAAATAATTGCTAACACTTCCCATATGGTTGGAGAGGTGCATTAAGGTCAGACAAACAGGCTTTAGTTAATGTGTTTACTATTTGATATAGCATGTTTCTAAAATGTAACTTGGATAGTCTTCTAAATAAGTTTTTAAGACAACTGTTTATTTAATAGAAGGAATTATTCTTGCTAGGCATTTTCTTGGAGAATATCATTGCATTTATGCATTATATTCAAGGATAAAAGTTTTAAGTTAAGGACTGAGAAAATATTACACTTCATATTAATTATGATGAGATAGGTGCGATTCAACTGAAGTAGTTGTTTGTATATGTGCATACTAGTAGGAAAGTATTACATCGGAATGTACTTCAGTTAAAACCTGGTTGGTTTTTGTTTTAAACAAAAAGATGTCTTTTTTTTTTTTTTTTTTTTTTTTTTTTTTTTGCTTTTTTTCTTTTTTACAGACTAGTTAATGTTAGCACTGGGTAGAATGGTGCCTTATATAATGGTTACTGCATTTAGTAAACTATACATTTAAGTAACATTTAAAAGTAGTTGTGTAAATCTGACTATTGTGTAAAGCAGAGCTACTATATTTGTGTACTAGTGGACACAGACATAACTGTAGCCAACTTTTCAGAAGTCGGGATTGCTTTTAAAGGACAACAATTGCCTCAAGGTCAAAAGCTGAGGCTTCCTAGAAGCTCATCTTCCTGCCTTCTTAGACTGAGTCTTTCCTGTCACTTGAGTAGACCTGGTTTTATCCATTTGTTTAAATAGGTTCTCAACTGAATATTAAATTTAATTTCTGATCCAAGGCTATGATTTTTCCATTTGTGTATTTAGGGGAGAAAATTGTGAGTAGTTAGAACTTTAGCTTCAAAATTTTTAACCATGACCAGTTTTGAAATGTTTTAATTTTGAAATGTTACATCCAGGGGGGATAAGAACATGAAAATAAGTTTCCATATCATTAGCTCATTCTTCTATAAAACCAGAAGCAAAGTTTAATAAAATAATTAGAGTATAACTCATTTAGCCATTGCCCTGGTTAGTTTCAGTTGTCAACTTGACAAAACCTTGAGTCTGAGAGAAGAAGCCTTAATTGAAGAATTGAAGAATTACCTAGGTCACTCTGTGAGGATGTCAGGGCTGGACCTAGCCCTCTGTGAGCAGTACCATCCTAGACTACACACACTCTCGTGCACACACACACACACACACACACACACACACACACACACACACACGAAGCTAGCCGAGCATCAGACAGTGAGCAAGCAAAAAAGCAGCATTCCATCATGGCTTCTGCTTGAGTTCCTACCCTGACTTCCCTGGATGAACTGTGACCTGGAATGAACGCGTTAGCTGAAACAAACCTTTTCCTCCCTGTAGTTGCTTTTGGTCCAGGTGTTTTATGTGTTACCTCAGCAGGTATAATGAAGCTAGAAAATCAGTGGGTTGAGTTGGAAATTTCACGGGAATCTAATTTTCATTATGTGGAGCCATCACCACCACAGCTTTGACTGCTTGATGTTGTTGGTTGTGATTTGTTTTTACTGTGCTCAAAACAGAATCCAAGCCCTTGCATCTGGTAGGCAAATGCTCTACTGCTGAGCTCCCTATCTGGCCACCACACCACACCACCACCTCCACCACCACACCACCACCACCACCACCAACACCACCACACCACCCCTTTAAAAGCAGATAAACTGACCGAGGTATAGATTTGTTAACTTCAAAACTAAATGCATCAGTTTGATTAGTGGATCAGCAAGTATTCTGTTTTTTACATACTAGTACCTCTGACTATACAGAAGATAAAATTTTCCTGAGACACATAACTAATAAATTGTTAATTTCTGGTAATAAGCTCCCTTATAATTAGACAAGACTCACACACACACCAGCCTCCTTAGAATATGTTTAGTAGAATTGTTTCCTCTAATAACATAAATGTAATGCTAAGCAGTAGGCTCTGCTGATGCCACTTCAGATTTTGAGGTTATTTCCCTTCATGCTCTGCTCAGGCATTGTACATACATGTACAGGTAACAACCCATACCTTCCTTTGTAAACCTGGAGTTTTTCTGTATATTCAGTTTTCTACTTTTTTTTTTTTAAGGTCAAAATTGAAGTTACTGTTTGATGACCATTAGGTTTTATCTCCATATGCCTGGGACATATTAGTGTTTGAGCACCATTAACTATGAATTGAAGTGTTTTGTTTTAAACTTATTTTCTAATGCTAGATTTGTACTTTTTTTTTTTTATCATGTCATTGGTATATTTTCCATGAAATCAAGAATGCCTGGGAATTTTATTTTCTTGGATTTCTTCTTTCATTCATATAATTAATTACCCAAGTGCATATGAAATGGAAGCATAGTTGTGAACTCAGGGAACATAAAGAGTGTATGGGCAGGCATTTGGTTCTTGGAGATTATCATTTTCCTGTAGAGATTTTTTTTTTTTAAAGAGAGCTTTATTTTTCAGTTGTCCTAGCACTGCCATAGAAAGTGCAGCCCATAGTAGCTTGTGTTTTGTAAGGGGTCCATGCCTTGCTTTGGGTTCTAGGGGAAGGTCACAAGCTGAAACTAGAGTTGGCACACATGGCATATAGTAGTGAGGGAGAAGTGTGTGTCTCATGTGCATCTGTTAGAGACAGGTAAGCATTAGAAACAGCCTCAGTTGTATTAAATAACTTTTTCCTTAGCATATTTTAAATTTGTGCTAGTATATGATTATATCATCACCTTATTTTAGTGAATTTTGAGAAATAGTAGAAGGCACTGTCTGTCTTTGTTCCTTAAATGAGAAGCTCTTGTTTTATTGTTTGGAAAGTACCATGTCTAAGGATTGCTAGTCAGCCACAGGTTATGAGTTGGCAACCAACTTCTCTTAGAGAAAACTGAAATTATTGTAAAAATTCCATCATATTCAAATAATTTTTTTGTCTAATGAAACTTTTAGTAACTTTTTTTAAGTGTATCATAATAGAAATTGATTTGGGTATGTTTAAAAAGGCCATCGAGTTTAATCAATGAAGCTCATTTCAAAGTTGAAGCCATAATTTTCTTTTTTTTTTTTTTTTCGGAGCTGGGGACGGAACCCAGGGCCTTGTGCTTCCTAGGCAAGCGCTCTACCACTGAGCTAACCCCCAGCCCTATTGAAGCCATAATTTTAACACAGTGTTTTTGACCAGGTCTGGTGTGCCACTGTTTAACTGATAAATTAAGGATTCAACTTTAAAAACCCGTTACACAGGATTCATGAACAATTTCAAATACTGTGTGAAGGCATTTTAAATTTTATAATAGTGACCTTGATTCGAAACAGGATAAATTTGGAAGAGCTTTAAAGTTTAAAAGCTAGTCTCTGTCCCCAGAAAGGCTATTACTGAACTTTATTTCTTTGCATATTTATAAAATGGACTTGATCTAGATTCCTATTTTGTATGGACATGTCGAGAATGGTTAAATTTATATGTTCATATTTAAAACAGATGGTCAAAGCAATGTAATGTGCTTTACTAACTAGCTCTAATCACAAGGTGATTAAGTGTTAAGACTAAACTACAAGCAAAATTGTGTAATCTTCATTCATCAGAGAACATCTTAAAATTGAATCACCAGCTCTTAAAATTGAAGAGCTACCTCATGTTCTTAAAGTTTTATAAGTAAACATGTCTGCTAGTCCCATGAATAGTGATAAGATGTGCGTTCAAGTCCCCACCTCTGCTCTTAACTAGATAGATGACTTTGAGCAGCCACTTACTACTATTGAACACAATTTTTCTCTGAGTTGTAAGAAATGGATTTGGTATTTGTTAAGGATAAAAGGAGTGTACATTTTATATTAATTTTTTTCTAAGTCTGCTTCAAAAAGCAATAAAATACTATAAACATGTTGCTATGGCTACATTTTTATAACACTTTTATTGAGAGAGGGGTAATGCAGAAGAGGCTACTTAATTTTGAACTGGAGATTCTTTTGCATTTACCTTTGCAAGTTGTTACTGTCCTTGCAGGTAAGGCAGACCGCGGTGGGTATTATCTTAAACACCTTTCAACTAAGTGATATTACCAAACAGTGCTCTGCCTGGTGTGCTTGTGTGGTGGTGTGGATAATAACATAAAGTGTTCCACCACACCATGTTCCAAACACTGCTTGTTTTTAGATTTCTCTCTTGGTAACAGGCAAGTCCATCCTCTAGCATGTGAGATAAACTCAGCCTTGTTGCAAAATGAGAAAGCTCCAGCTGTTTCTACACGTACCCTGCCTCAGTGAGGTTTAATTCTCATTAAACCTTTTCATTGCTTCAGCTATAAATCTTTCCTTTAATTAATCTATCATTTCCTCTCTTGTGGTTCTTTTAGTACAACCAGTTTAAATTTAGAGTAAACACTTGCCTATGGATTTCATGAGAAAATAACATTAAAAGTATTCAACTCTTTGCTATTTATAAGCACAATTAAACATAATTTGGTGTTGAATGTGTACTGTTTTACATGGCATCATTGAATAAAAATCACATCAACTCAAGACTTTTCTACTAATAAAGAAGAGCTCTTTAGTAACAGTTTAGCTTTTATTATTTCTGTTTGAGGAATGTTAGTCTTCAACCAGACAAAAAGTTGTAACAGTTTGTGGAATTATTACTTACTTGAAACCAAGCTAGAATTTATCTAAGTGCATGCCAGAGATGTAGCAGCCATATGCACTCAGTGAAGAAAATAGGCTACAATTTTTAAATTTAGAATATTATACACTACAGGATAATTAAGATTGCAAAACGCTGAGTTGAATAGCCTCTTCAGTCTACAGTGGAAGAGGCTATTTATTTTGAAACTCAAGAGTGTTCTGTGTCTGGAAATAGCTCTAGAGGTCTGGAGTTTGGAAGGTTTTTAGGCAGGATGTATAGATGAGTTTTCATCCTATAGAGGGTAAATGAAAGTTGGAAAAACCTAACACAGCCAGAAAGAATACATAGTGTGAACAAGAACTGACAGGAAATCCTGAAGAAAAGTACTATTTAAAGAAAAGACTATAAAGAAAGGTAGAAGGGAAATTGCGTAATGTGACAGCATGGAAGTAGGGAAAGGATTAACAGTCCACGACAGGAGTCCGTGACACCGCAAAGGCGGTGAGCTGGAGGAGGAAAGAATAAAGCAGCCATTTAGGTGATGCCTGCGAAAGATAGGAGTTAGTTAACTTCTCACCGCCAATAGAAACAAAAGAGCGGTTAAAGATTTAGGGAAAGCATGCATTTAATAAACGCAGTTACAATTAAATTGGCATATTTTGGTTATACTTTCTCTTTTGGTATAAACTTTGATGAAATGTTGAAATGATCAGTTTTAAGATCTATTTGATGGATACTGTTTCTCTACCCTTAAATTATCAGTGATGTTTACTTCCTAAACTTCCTAAAAGACTGAATTCCATTGACGAACACATACCACTCATGATTGGCTCACTCTCAGAACTTTATAGCATTTCATCACAGTCTATTAATATTAGGAATTTTGAACATGTTTTATCAACTCATATGCTGTTACTTTAGAAATGAATTTCTCTTTCTCTTTACCAATTTACCTGGCCTAGCCCTTTTCTATGTGAACTGTTTTCTCTCTTACCATTTTCCTTCTATTGTATTGGTCCCATAATATGACATGATCCAGTATTTTCCTGATAAAGTTGCTGTATATTTTAGTTAAACCTTTGATAATTTGTAGAGTTTATTATGACCAAATAGAAGAGGTCAGTAGATAAAGTAGATAAACGTGAATTCATGTGTTTAAAGGGAGGAAAGACACTAATAAAATCTTGGCTAAATGTCATAATGAAATGCAGACTATTCTCAGCAACATGATGAGGGACCCGCAGTGAGGCATACCAAAGTCAGGCTCATTGAAATTGAAAAGCTAAAGTCTAGTATTCTCTAAAAGTCAGGTGCTAACAATAACACTGTTGTTAGAATTTATTTATTTAATATACAGTACTTACTATATTTTGAGTATTCTAAGTGCTTAAGTTCCTTTAAGATGTATTAATCATGTCAAAATGTTTTATACACTTTATGTATTTCATTCTCAATAATAAGCATATCAGTGGTGTGATTTACTATGCAGTTTTGGTTTTGTTTATTTGTCTAATGTACTTTACCTTTTTCTATTTCAAAAACTAGAGTTGGACTGGCCATTATGGAGGAAGAGGTACAGCAGCACTCACACTGTGTGAACTGTGTCAGTAGAAGGTGTATGACCAGACCAGAGCCTGGCGTTTCCTGTGACTTGATTGGTTGTCCATTGGTTTGTGGAGCAGTCTTCCATTCTTGTAAAGCTGATGAGCATCGACTCTTGTGTCCTTTTGAACGAGTACCCTGCTTAAATAGTAACTTTGGGTGTCCATTTACCCTGGCACGAAATAAAGTTGCTGAACATCTCGAAATGTGTCCTGCAAGTGTGGTGTGCTGCACTATGGAATGGAACCGATGGCCCGTTAGTTATTCAGACCGCAAGTCATATGAAAGTCTAAGCAGAGATGCTGATGAAGTGTCACAGTTAGACATGGCTTTGGCCCTTCAAGATCAAAGAATGCTTTTGGAATCTCTCAAAGTAGCCACCATGATGTCAAAAGCAACTGGTAAAATATCTAAACCTAGAGAACAGATCTCAGTGAACTCAAGTGTTCAGGAAGTACCACGTGCTAATGGGTTGGTGTCCGCTGACGAAGAGTCATATGGTGCACTTTATGAAGCTACTGTAGAAACAACCAGAAGCTTGGCTGCTGCTTTAGATATCCTAAACTCTGCCACAAGAGATATTGGCATGTTAAATACAAGTCTCCATGGTACCACAAATGAAATGGATGAGGAGAGTAACAGAGAAAGCTCCCAGGACAGAAACGTGAAAGACCAGGATCACCTTGACGAGGGTGAGATAGGGGCAGTAGGTGGAATTGATTATACTGGCACAAGTCAGAATGCTCAGGCTGAACAAAATGGCTCAAGTGATTTATTATGCAACTTAAATACAAGTTCTTACGATACTTCTGCTCTTTGTAATGGCTTTCCTTTGGAAAAGATGTGTACACAGGTCAAAGACCAGGATCAAAATTTTCATGGTGATTCCACAGAAAGTAACATAACAAATGGAGACTGTGTGGAAGCTGATGGTACTTCAGAACCTCCCAGTTCACTTTTAGTAGCAGAACAACTTAAGGAAGGAAGTGCTTTGCCAGATAGTACCTATCAACATATCCTCATGCCGGACAAAGATGATGATGAGGACTTGTGTTGGAAAAAAGACTTAGGGGACTCGAAAGATGTTAATGGTTCACCTTTGAGTCACGCGACTTCATTCAAGTTTCTTTCTAATTCATGGTATATACCAAAGGAAGACAAAGCAGTCGATACTTCAGATTTAGAGGTTGCAGAAGATCCCATGGGCCTCCAAGGAATAGATCTGATTACAGCAGCATTACTGTTTTGTCTGGGAGATTCTCCAGGTGGGAGGGGCATATCTGATAGCCGCATGGTTGATGTTTATCACGTTGACTTTGGGACACAGACTTTTTCACTTCCATCTGCAATATTAGCTACAAATACAATGGTTGGAGAAATAGCTTCAGCTTCAGCTTGTGATCATGCCAATCCACAGCTTTCAAATCCAAGCCCTTTTCAGACACTTGGGCTGGACTTAGTTTTGGAATGTGTTGCTAGGTACCAGCCTAAGCAGCGTTCAATGTTTACCTTTGTATGCGGACAGTTATTTAGAAGAAAAGAATTTTCTTCCCATTTTAAGAACGTGCATGGTGACATTCACGCTGGACTCAATGGATGGATGGAGCAGAGGTGTCCTTTAGCTTATTATGGTTGTACGTATTCTCAGCGTAGATTTTGCCCTTCAACACAAGGAGCAAAGATCATACATGACCGCCATTTAAGGTCATTTGGAGTTCAGCCATGTGTATCTACAGCATTAGAAGAGCCTTCTAGAAACTGTGTGTTGGGATTACGTAGTGACCATCTAAGTAGTCTCCCTTTTGAGGTACTCCAACATATTGCAGGCTTCCTTGATGGCTTCAGTTTATGCCAGCTTGCATGTGTATCCAGGCTAATGAGGGACATTTGTGGCAGTTTACTTCAGTCTCGTGGAATGGTAATATTGCAGTGGGGGAAAAAGAAGTATCCAGAAGGAAATTCATCCTGGCAGATAAAAGAAAAGGTCAGTTTAATTTTGACTTATCAGCCTTTCTTAACATAAAGTATACTCTTAACTAATGCTATGATACATTGTATCTAATAAGTTTTGACAGTGATCTTATCCTACAATGTACTAAGTCATTATGATGACGTACTTTAAAAATGTTAATAAAAGACTGAAGTCATTAGGATTCTTAGCAGTCGCTCGTGTTTCATAGATTTCTTGAATCTAAATTCTGTTGAAATATTTGTGAGCAGTTTTCCATTCTTTTTTTTTTTTTTTTTTTTTTTTTCCCGGAGTTGGGTACCGAACCCAGGGTCTTGCGCTTGCTAGGCAAGCGTTCTACCACTGAGCTAAATCCCCAACCCTGTTTTCCATTCTTTTCTAACAACTTTTGTGACCATGTCTCTATCTGTCCTCTTCTAATTTTGACTGAAACATTTTCAGCAGAAGACAGTTGAGGAACCCAGAAAAGGATTTTCTTGGACCTTCAATTGTCTCTATTTTTAATGGTGTCTTTTTCAGGATGAGAAAAAAAATGTAACTATTACCACAGTCACCCTAGTAAGTAAGTAACAAACAAAGTCTGTGGGCAATGATGGCCTTAATGGGTGAGTGAGGCTGCAGTGTCAGATGAAAAGCTTAGAGACTTTGTTACCATTTGTGGGGACTCTGGATTTAGGGCAAAAGAAGCACGTATATTATTGAGAAAATTGATACGGAAATTTAAGCAGACTTAAATTTAACTACATTCTGCTTTTGCCTAGTTTCTTCTGTGTGGAGCACTATCCAAGACCTCACAGGTATCTGCAACTAAAGACCCGTCATAGGAATCTTTATATAACAACTTGCATAAACAGTATTTGGCTGCACAGCACTCAGAATCAGGGAACTTTATTCTTGGCCCTTAGGTTTTGTCTTACTCAATGCTCCAGTCTTTTAAAAAAAAAAAAAAGTCTGCTTTTCCGCTCTCTTGAGACTTTGACCAATTTTTTACCCTCTTGTTTTGGTTTGCCCTAGAGTTATCTGTATTTTGATGCTAATTCCACTGCCCTAAGGATAGCTGACTAGTCACTCAGGAATCTGGTGACTTCAGCAGAACCTTCTCCCCATTGAATTCATAAAACACAGGTGGGGGGCAGGTACAGGATAGAAGGAGGCCTGTCATTGGAGGAGAAAGAAGGATGGGTGGAAGAGAAGTTTGAAGGAAGAGCTGAGGAGACTGGAACGGAAAGGAGGGAGAGAGAGGAGGAGTGGGTGAAGCGCCATGGCTGGTGATGTTAAGATTCCGCTCTGTTTATTTATAGGTTATTAATGGTTTTAAAGGATGGATGGTACTGGGCTTTATATGTTTATGTGGGCAATTATACTTATCAATTGGGTCAAAGATTATTGTGTTGTGTGTTCTTTTATGTGATGGTTTGAGTGTAGTAAAGTGTGGCAGCAGGAGACACTGGGCTGCTGCAGAGTTGGGATGTGTTTCAGCCAAGATATCTAGCAGATAGATATCTTGGGGCACTGAGGTGTTGGACCTAGCAGGGTAAAAGATACCTTTTTTATTTTTTATATTTTTACAACAACACCCCAAGAATGAGTTCTGGTGGTAGTTTCTTCAGATAGGTATATGTGAGCATTTAAATTTTCTAGATAGATGTGTCTCCATCCTTTGGAATAAGACAGTGTAATTGCTTTTGTCTTTAGTTACTAGTACTTGCATATGGAATGAATTACTTTCTAGTAGTATAAATTTCTAGAGACCTGGTCTTGAAGATTACATTGGTATACGTTTTACAGATTCCTGATCAGTGTGCTCCTGTTTTCTTGTTGAGCTAACCATAATATGGCAGCATCCACTGACCATCTCTGCCTGATCACCCCACAGCTTCTCCTCAGACTCAATATGTCTAGCTTGTTCTCCCTGGACCCACCTAATCCCAGGAAGTAGCACCTTTGTTTATTAAGCTGCCTAAACCAGAAACTTGGGAGTTGGGGTTGACCCTTTTCTGTCCCCTTTATTCCCAAATTCTAGTTGGTTGGTCCTTTCAGGTACCTCAGGCTCACTTCACCATTTCACTTTGATTCTTTCTGGATTGCTACCACAGCTTCCTTTCAGTTTCTGCTTCAGTTAGGTTCTTCTCCAATATAGTCTCTGTATAAAAGGGACAAATATATCTTTTGGAATATATTTAATAATTGATGCAGTGCTCAAATCACCATATTTGTCCATTGCCTCAGAGATACATTTAAAATATCTCAATCTTTTTTTTCCAACACTAAACTTTTTTTTTCATCTTTATTAACTTGGGTATTTCTTATTTACATTTTGATTGTTATTCTCTTTCCCGGTTTCCGGGCCAACATCCCCCTAACCCCTCCCCTTCCCTTCTATATGGGTGTTCCCCTCCCCATCCTCCCCCCATTGCCGCCCTCCCCCCAACAATCACGTTCACTGGGGTTCAGTCTTGGGAGGACCAAGGGCTTCCCTTCCACTGGTGCTCTTACTAGGATATTCAATGCTACCTATGGGGTCAGAGTCCAGGGTCAGTCCATGTATAGTCTTTAGGTAGTGGCTTAGTCCCTGGAAGCTCTGGTTGCTTGGCATTGTTGTACATATGGGGTCTCTCGAGCCCCTTCAAGCTCTTCCAGTCCTTTCTCTGATTCCTTCAACGGGGGTCCTGTTCTCAGTTCAGTGGTTTAATGATGACATTCGCCTCTGTATTTGCTGTATTCCGGCTGTGTCTCTCAGGAGAGATCTACATCCGGCTCCTATCGGCCTGCACTTCTTTGCTTCATCCATCTTATCTAGTTTAGTGACTGTATATGTATGGGCCACATGTGGGGCAGGTTCTGAATGGGTGCTCCTTCTGCCTCTGTTCTAAACTTTGCCTCCCTATTCCCTCCCGAGGGTATTCTTGTTCTCCTTTTAAAGAAGGAGTGAAGCATTCACATTTTGGTCATCCTTCTTGAGTTTCATGTGTTCTATGCATCTAGGGTAATTCGAGCATTTGGGCTAATAGCCACTTATCAATGAGTGCATACCATGTGTGTTTTTCTGTGATTGGGTTACCTCACTCAGGATGATATTTTCCAGTTCCATCCATTTGCCTATGAATTGCATAAAGTCATTGTTTCTGATAGCTGAGTAATATTCCATTGTGTAGATGTACCACATTTTCTGTATCCATTCCTCTGTTGAAGGGCATCTGGGTTCTTTCCAGCTTCTGGCTATTATAAATAAGGCTGCTATGAACATAGTGGAGCATGTGTCTTTGTTATATGTTGGGGCATCTTTTGGGTATATGCCCAAGAGAGGTATAGCTGGGTCCTCAGGTAGGTCAATGTCCAATATTCTGAGGAACCTCCAGAATGTCTCGTAATCTTATCTTTACCTCTTCAGTTTCCTCCTGTGACTTCATACTCTCCTTAAAGTTTTGATGTTTCATTTCTTGCCTTAAAGCTTTTGGATATATTTCCCTGATATCTATACTTAAATGCCTGCAGTGTGCTAGGTAGGCAATTGTACATTTCTTTCATTAACCTACTACTCCCTGCACTTTACAAAAGAAAGTGTAACTTACCAAATATTCATTTATTGTATGTAGTGCTTGAGCTTGAGTGTGGGGGTTTCCTTGTGCTGTGCAAGTTCTCTCACTTAGCTCATTCTCAGCTTTCTTTTTCCTTTGTATTCTAATCGAGAGTTGTACTAAATTAACGAGGCTCAGTAATCTAGACAGGACTTGAATATGTAGTCCTCTTGCCTCATCCCCTAGGAGGCTGGGGTTGTAGACCTGTGCTATCAGGCTTGACAGCAGCGAGGGTTGTTGTTGTTGTCAGCTGAGAAATTTTTCTGTTCTCACAGAATTTTAAGGCATCTGACTACATTGGAAGCCCTTATTAGTCTCTTTCTTGAGAAACTGTAGTGCACACTGTCCTCACACTAGTGCCCCTGTCTAGAGTAGCCACTGGTTAGCATGTGGGGCTGGCCTTTTGTCCTTGTAGCTTTCCTGTCATACAGATTAAACCAACTGCAGATTAAAAGTACTTAGGGGAAAAAAATTGACTGACCGTGCACAGACTTTCCTTGTTGTTATTTCTTAAACAATGTGATGTAACCACACAACACATACATTGTATTAGGTGTTATATGTCATCTAGACATGATGTAAAGTTTATGGGAAGAAATGAATACATCATTTTATATAAGCATCACAGTTTTGATATTTGAGAAGGTCCCAGAACCAACTCTGCCATGTACCAAAGGAGTATTTACAGTGTGGTTTATCAATTAGACATTTGTATACACTAGAATGCTTGAGCGGCTCCTGCTTCAACCGTGCTTTTCAGGTAGTTTTACTCTGTATTCATGTTTATCTTCTAACATCCAGGAAGCACTAGGTATAAAAATGAGGAGAGGCCACAGCATTGTTGAACCAATAAGATTTGACAACAGCATTGGTTGAAGTAGGATTTTCGTGGTTGTAAGACTGGGTCTTGCTCATGTAGCCCAGTCTGGTGATCAATCCTCCTTCCTTAGCCTCCTAAGTTTGAGAGTGACAGTGTGAGCTACCATGACTGTCTTTGCAAAAAAATTACACGAATGTCATTTTTCAGGACCATCTATAAATAGAAGCAGCTGTTTGTGTTTATTATCGTTGGCCACTGTTCCTGCTGGTAAACAATAAAAGAAGCTACTTTACTACATAATAGTCTGCAACAGTGGTGTTCACCCTTTTATGCTGTGACCTTTAGCACAGTTCCTCATGTTATTCTGACCCCCAACCATAACATTATTTTTGTTGCTAATTCATAACTGTAACTTTGCTAGTTATGAACTGGAAAGTAAGTGTCTGTGTTTTCCAATAGTTTTAGGCAACCCCTGTGAAAAGGTGGTTCAGTTCTCAAAGGGGTCATGATCCACAGGTTGAGAACCGCTGGTCTAGGAAGTATTATTAGTCTACTTTATGGAGTGAAAGGAATGGAAGAAAAAGCTGGGGAGGAAAAGAGGAAGACACTTGTATCATCACCATCTCTAGATTATAGTTGTGCACAGCCAACTGAATAGGGTATATAATATATTTTATTTTAGGAAGTGGCTGTGAATTTATAAAGTGATATTTTATAAAAAGTCTTCAGTATATCTGGTTTGGTGTTATTTTTACTGTTAAAGTTTATTTATTGGTTAACTAATAGCTATTTTATAAATGTTTGACAAGCACAAATCACAGTAGATTTGCCCCTCTCTAACTTTTAGCTATTGGATCCTTTTGTGGATCTATTTTGTGTCTGTAGCATAGAGCAATGCATGCAGCTAGAGTAGAGCGAAGGGTGGGTGTTCTGAGCCCCTGTCTGTTGGACTATTTAAATCTGAAGTAGATTTTTCTTCTAGGTGTGGCGATTCAGTACTGCATTTTGTTCTGTTAATGACTGGAAGTTTGCAGACATCCTGAGCATGGCTGACCACTTGAAGAAATGCAGTTACAATGTTATAGAGAAGCGGGAGGAAGCAATCCCATTGCCATGTATGTGCGTGACTCGAGAACTCACAAAAGAAGGACGTTCCCTGCGCTCAGTTTTAAAGCCCGTACTGTAAAACTGTGACTTCACTTGCACAGCATGCAAGCAGCTGGCATCAGTTCTTTGTAATATGTGACACTTTATTAGTGCATTAAAGACTACAACTAGCCAAACTTATTGTCACTATGTATGTACTGTTTTGCAGTGACATATATTTTTATAATGTACTATTAGGTGGAAAAATGTTGCCTTAATATTTGAAATGTGTGAAATTGTTGGAACGTGATAGGCAGGATGAATAGTCTAATCTTTTTTGCATAATGTTAGTATTAATGGTGTGCACGTTTAAATTCTAAAATTTTTGCTTCTCAAACACAAAAAGATCTTGACCAAAAAATTAATTCTTTGTTTTCTGTGGATTGAAGCCCATGCTATCCAAAAGCAAAACTTTGATTCAAATTTTTTGTTGCATAGATTTTTCACACAGTACATTCAGTTGTTGAAACACTGCCATAAGATTATTATGAGGTTTTCCTGGCACTTTTATAATTATTGATCACAGGTGAAATACAGTACTCACATAAAGGCACAATAATGACTTCATGTTTTAAAACAACTCACAAAGATACTTTATTTTCTGTTCTTACAACTCGTCTGCAAAAAAATGGTCACACAGTTCTTTTTTTCATTAAATACCATATCTGAAGAGTCATGGCACAGTGTATTATATGACAGATTAAAGTTAAAAGAAAGCAAGTCTGTGAATTTAACTTGACATTTTTCATGGTATTTCATATTTTCTAGGTATCTAATGTTTGAAAAGAAAATATACCTCACTTATAAGTTTGAATTTGGAATATTGTTTGAATAAACTTCAAATATTCAGAATACAGAGGGTTTGACTTTTTGAGGGGCCTTAAAAATGTTATACTTTTGATGTTTATAAAACACTTCAAGACATTTAAGACATTTAAAAATGTGAAACTTCAAAGTCTTTGTAAAATGATGTCAAGAACTCTGTCTTGGTTGATAATCTTTATGAAACATTTCCACAGTTTTGCTTCACATATTTCTCAGAAAATAAGAGTTGTGTCTTTCTGTAAACATCAAGTGTGATAATGAAATATTCAAAACTATAGGTTTCCAGTTGATTCATGCCATGTTTGTGTAATGTACGTATTTTTAAAAAACAAACATACTTTGTCAGTATTTAAAAGTAAGTTCTGAAGACAGGGACATTAAGTGATTTGTTTAGATAAATTCTGGCTTTGGCAAGCTGAAATGGCTATTAATGTGAAAACTCAAGTGTGTCTTTTCTTTCTACATTGTTTTGAGAGTACTTTGCAGGTACTGTTTCAGATGTCCCGTATATGGTACTCAGTGTGGGAAGAGGTCTTCCTTGGGCATTATTGATGAATTACCAATTGCTTGCAATTTGTCTTGGCCAAATGTAGCAGTAAAGATTAATCCCTTGTTTTGCCTCACCTGTCAGTTAACAGAATTGATAATTTCAGTGCTTAGATTCCTTTTCAACTGTGAGGCTGAATTGCATTTAAACACCACCACCACCTCCATTTTGTTTCTGCCGAAAGGTAGAAATAAGAGTCAAATATGACAGGATATCACTTAGCTTTTTAAAACTTTTCTGAAGAATGTTTCTATAGTTGGACAGCATAAGCAATTTTTTGTTCTATGTTTGTACTTTTAAAAATTCCTGATTTGTAAGTTTAAATCTATTTCCACATTGAGACATTTAACTTTTTATTTTGACCTTTTCTTTTTGACTGAATGAGATGGATATTTTAATAATAGCATATGTACAATGAAAACTTTCTACTTTTTTATTTTGTTCAAATAAATGTTTTTTTTAATGTATTCTGGGGCAAAAGACAATAGTCAAGCATTAGACATCTAGACATGACCAAATGAGTCAAGCAGAATTGAGCTGTTTTTCTTAGCCTATTATTCATGCAGTCAGTTTTAGATGCCCAGTTTTAGATGCTTACTAAAACTTTAAATTTACAATTATAGACATAGGAACAAAATGGAATTTTACATGAATTTCTGGATAGGAAAACATAATTCATTCTTGGTAGTTAGTATTTAAATGCTGTGGATATCACTGCCATTTTAGCCCTCATTCCTTCATGTGAAAGCAACTTGGGGAGACAGGGGAATTGAAACCTTGAATGTGTTTGCTTAGTGAAACAGTTTTAGTCCTAATACATAAAATCTTAAATATGGTGGCTATATTTTACAAAAATTGAGTTGAGATCAATAATGTGGTAAGTAATGTTAAAAGAAAATGTCAAATTTAAAGTTAAAATAAAAGTTGAACCTGATAGGGGTTTACAGGCTTATTAGCATCATAAAAAGTATTCCTCTGGTTGTTTTTTTCTTTCTTTTTTGAACATCTGTATGAGGTTAAGTGTCTGGGTGGCAAACCTGGGATGTTGCCTGAGTATTCGAAAGTACTATGAGCTACGCTAAAATACAAGCCACTTAGAAGCTACTGTAAAGCTTTTCGAAGTTTTCCTGTAATCATAGGCAATAGTTTTTCCTAAAATATAGTCAAGATGTGGCCTTCAACGAAAGTTAACATTGAGGTCAATTTTTATTAAATAAAGAAAAGATTGTCCCTTAAAACATGATAGTTCCAGGCACTTTAAAAATGTATAAAGTTTGTCGTCTTTGTCCTCTCAGTACTACGTGTTTAACTTAGATAAGTTAACTGAACAACTTAGTATTTCATCAAAGTTAAAACAAGAATTACATCAGACACATGAAATCCTATCCTGTGATTCTGAGCAGGTAGCTGTCAGGCTCAGCAGCACACCATGGCGTGGACACTAATGTTAGCAAGGCTTCGCTTTGAAAGAACACTTGGATTTCCAAACAGAATTCAGTCACAGCCGTGGAACGGCAGAACACTAAGGAGCAAGCAAGGCCTCTCAGGCATGTCTTGTGCTCAGTGTTCAATAAGATGTGTTGTGCTGTGTTGTGAGAGATTCCTTGTTTTGTTTGATGAATTTTTAATTCCTCATCTTTCCAGATAACATGCCCTCTGTTTTTCCAGTTCTACTTCATTAATATCTAACCCAGTGCAGAGATTTTTATATTCCAGATTTTGAATTCTGAGTTCTGACAACTGAAGGAATATGATTTATTCTCTAAATTTTCTTGACTCTATTGCCTGTTAATTTACTTTATTCATTTCTTAGATGTTTCATTTTCATTGTTTTCTAAGACAAATTACAAGTTGTGTTATTTCTTTATTCTTTATTTTTTAAGTAACTTTCTTAGTTTTTTCATTTAAAAAAACGAGTATTTCTTCTTTGTTGAGCTTGAATTTTCTGACCAATCTCAGATTGAGAAATTCCAATTTTCTGTTCACCTGTTCATTTTCCGCAACTTCTTTTAGCTCCTTTTTGCATTTTACTAATTTTTTCATAATTTTGTTTTTCTTTAAGTAACTTATACAGACTCATTATGTTCTATTAACATCGTAGATGCATGAAGTGCATACTGAATTTCCAGAATCATCATAGTGATTTGAAGTTTTTCAGTCAACATCAAAATATTCTCATAATTAGGCAGTTGGTAATTTTCAAAGTCTGCTCATCTACCCAAGTGTAGCTGGGGTAGTCAGCCGCAGCACTTACATGTTTACAATCATTCTTCTCATCAGCTTTTTTTTTTTTTTTTCCTGCCCATCATATTCTTTCTTCTCAAGAGCAGATTGCTAAATACCAGCCTTTTCCTCTGGCTTCTGCTCTCATCCCTGAGCTTCTGAGCTTTGGACCCAAGGAAATCCTGAGTTGAGTGCAGCTGTGCTCTGCCATGTGTTTCCATGAACACACATTTTGCTATAAAAATGTTCTGTGAAAATATTTTCTTAAAATTTAATACTTCTTGGACAAATTCCAGTCATAGTGCTTCTGTACTACTGACATGCCACATGTTCGAAGAGCTGCAGACTGAGGAGTATCGTTGCTGGCTGAATGTTACTGGTGAACATTGTTTTTAAAACTTGTAAATTTAGCTTTCTCAACTTCAGCATCTTCTGAGTGGCCTCATGATTTGGTAATAGGGAAAAAGCTAGTGTTTTTGCATGGTCATTTTTTCTGAAACATGTAATGGGAACCTTTTAGGCATAAAAAAGAAGTGGCTTTTATATTGGCCTAGTAGGTTGTCATTTGAACAATGTGTTGGTTTCTGTCTTCTGTAGTTAGCAGGATAAAGAACAAGCATTTCAATGGAGAGCATTATCTAAGTTGATGTTTTTGTCTCAGCCTCTGTCACCAGAAATATACTGTATTCGCTTTGTAAGTTTTATTCTGTTTCTGTGAGACAAGTCTCTTGGGGTGAGAAGTTACAACCTATCCTGATAATCTTTTTTCTCTTTCTTTTTACCCCCTCTCGCTCTTCTGTGTACCTCACTCACTGTCTCTGATTTGTGCCCTCTTAAGTGTGTGTGTGTGTCTGTGTGTGTGTCTGTGTGTGTGTCTGTGTCTGTGTCTGTACGTATATGCTCATTCCCAAGTAAATAAATATACCCTGCCCAGTCCATGAATGTTACTTACGTGTATGTGCTCTCAGGCCTGCCCACTTGGTACTGGATAGCCAGCAGCAGCTCTTTTCCCTTGAGAAAACTTTCTCCTCAGTACTCCTTAGTTGAATAGTTCTTTGTATAGTTGAAGCCTTGTGAGCAATCTTAAAGGAAAGCTGGGGCGTGTTGGCTGGCTGTTATTCAGGTGAGTATGTGGGTATGTACATATTTGAAATCCTAAGAAGTCAATTATATATGTTATCTTAATTTTCTAGCCTTGACAAAATACATTGGGTACTCTGACTCAGATTTTTCTTAACAAAGCAGTATTTTAAAATTTCCTATTATCTAACTGATTTTTTTTATTGGACTTTTTAAAAGATTTGTTAGTTTATTTACATTTCAAATGCTATCCCCCTTCGATGTTTCTTCTCCAACCCTACCCCCACCCCTAAATTATCCTCCCTCTCCTTGCCTCCACAAGGGTGCTCCTGCACCCACTTGCCCACTCCGACCCCACCACTCTAGCATTCCCCTATGCTGGAGCGTCAAGCATTCACAGGACCAAGGGCCTCCCCTCCTTTTGATGCCAGACAAAGCCATCCTCTGCTACATGTGCAGCTGGAGCCATGGGTCCCTCCATGTGTATTCTTTGGTCGGTGGTTTAGGCTCTGGGGACTCTGGTTGATTGATACTGTTCTTCCTATGGGGTTGCAAACCCTTTCAGCTCCTTCAGTCCTTTAACACCTCCATTGGGGTCCACGTGCTCAGTCTGATGGTTAGCTGCAAGCATCCAGATCTGTATCGGTAAGGCTCTGGTGGAGCCTTTCAGCAGACATCCATATCAGACGCCTGTCAGCAAGCACTTGGCATCAGCAATAGTCTGGGTTTGGTGGCTGCAATATGGGATGGATCCCCAGGTGGGGTAGTCCTTCGGTAGCCTTTCCTTCAGTCTTTGCTCCATTCTTTGTCCCTGCATTTCCTTTAAGCAGGAGCAAGTCTGAGTTAAAGATATTTATTTCCTCATAACCTAAATTATCACCAGTATCCTTTAGCCTAGTAGTTTAGTTCTCCTTAGTAATTGGAAACCTATGAATACCCAGGATTTTTAAAAGAAAAGTGCAGGAGAGAAATGCGGGATTCAATCTTGTGAAGGTACTTAGTGGTGATTCCATCAACCCAATCAGTAAGAAACACTAAGTGGAGGTTTCTGGTTTATCATGGTATAGAATCTGGGGTTTTGTTTTTGTTTTTTTTTTTTGTTTGTTTGTTTTGTTTTTTTGTCTTTGAACTATTTGCATACATCAGTGTTGTTGCTGTTCTCTGTCCACCCACATTTAATATGAGAACCTTTGTAATGGAAATCATGTTTTCCACAAGACTCCTATGCATGCACACTAAAGCTATGGGAGTTTGTGTTACTAAGAGGTTTTATTTGTAGAGATTTAACTATTAGATTGTGTAAAACAGGTTTTTGTGTTTTCCATTCCCAACTAAAAGACATGGGGTTTATGTTTTGAATATTATGAGGAAAGGATATTCAAATATTTTAAGGTTTGATTCATGAGTGACACACCATGTTGGAGGTAGATATGATTGGGACTTACAGAGTTGGTTATTAAAAAGTACAATCGAAAAAAAAAAGTACAATCGAATGAAATCACTTAGGCCAAATCTCTGGCACAATTTCTGTATAAAAAAATTTCTGATACTTTACTTGTCTGGTTATCTAAATGTTGCTGTAGATCATCCTACATTCTTAATTCTGGAAAGGAGTTTTGGTTGTGCCTTTAAAAGCAAATATACTGACTAGCTGGTTCCATTGTGCCTAAAGTAATGTACTAATAGGTTCTGTCAGTATTAATCTAAACCTGATTCCCATCCCACAAAAAGTTTTATTTCAGTAAAGCCTAGGTCTAGTGAAATCTTTTCTAAATTATGAGAAAAAGAAGGCTTGCTAATTTTGAAGACACCATTGAGTACTTTCTGTTCTTCAGGAGATTGTTGAAAGATAATAAATTGAAAGAAGTTTTCACCTTTAATTTTATTAGAATATTAACAATTGAGAATATTAAGGCACTCAGAATAAGAGAAATGTGTTCTGATAAGGCTCACTCTTCGACTTCCCCGATGCAGAAAGGGATCTGAGTATTGGTTCCTATTGTTAGGAAAAGAATACTGTGCAATACCGAAAGGAAAGGAACTAATGAAGTGTGGTTACTTTTAACTCATTTCCAGTACTGAGACACTTTACTAAAGGTTTATGATATTTTTTGCATCTGCAGCTAAAAAAAATGTATGTTCACTGCATATGTTTAAGTGTATCTGACATCTAATCTTCAAAATCATCTTGAGATTTATTAGTAGGATCTTGAAGTTTGTTACCTTAGAACACTTCAAGATTTTTTAGTATTGATGTTCCATTGGATATAGAGCAACTTGGTCTTAATGTAACTGCAGAGAAGTAAATTCGGGTTATAACCATGATTCCTAAACACATTGTAGAACTACAGTAAAAGTTCATTGATCTTTTTAAGGCAGTGGTGCTCAACCTTCCTAATGCTTCAACCCTCAGTTTCTCATGTGGTGACCCCCAACCATAAAATTATTTAATTGCTACTTCATAATTGTAATTTTGCTACTGTTATGGATTGTAATGATATTTGATATGTGGCCCCCAAAAGGGTCATGACCACAGATTGAGAAGCACTGTTTTAATTTTTCAGCCTTTGATAATGCTACATTGAAATTTTCATTCTTTACCATGAAGGAAAACATTTCAGAGCAAACTGACAAGGAAAATAAACTGTTTCTTTTTTTATTAATACATAGTTTTTAGCATCTTCAAAATCATTTTATTAACATGTTTGCCTGATTATGTTAGATGACTCTCCCAGATAACTAGTTCTTGCGGTGTAATTGTTTGTGTATTAAGAGTAATAAAATTGGGGTTGGGGATTTAGCTCAGTGTTAGACAAGCGCAAGGTCCTGGGTTCGGTCCCCAGCTCCGGGAAAAAAAAAAAGTAATAAAATTACATCTCATCGAATTTTATTATCAAATTTATAAGTCAAATTATCCTTTTCTATTAAAAAGTCATTGGATTTTTGTCTTTTTGTGTAAGTTATTCAAGTTTTTTCTCAGAAAAGAAGTGGTAAATGTTTAATATTTGTCAGATACACTGATGAGACAGTTTTTTATGTGCTACCAAGTGATAGTTAAGAGCCAGAGATAAAGAACATTAGCAAGGATGGGAGCTGAACAAAGGAGCTGGGGCTGGAGTAATAGCTCAGTTGGTAAAGTCCTTGCCACACAAGCTCAGAAACATGAGCTTGGGTCCCAGAACACATATGAAAATGCTAGGCATGGTGGCACACACTTGTATTTCCAGAGCTGGGGAGGTAGAGGCAAGTGGACCTCTATAACTCACTGCCAGCCAATTGGTGAAAGCAAGAGATGCTGCTCCAACAGAGGGACAGCTACACAAGGTGGTCCTCTGGCCTCCAAACCCACAGAGCTTTTCAACAAGTGAACAAACTGCTTTTTGCTATCCGAGAGTACTATTTTTTTTTTTTGTTGCAAACCTTTTTATCTTTCTTTTTAAAGTAATTTTTATTGATGTATATTCTATGGCTTACATTTTCTAATGGGATGATCAAAATTCCTAGATTATATGTAACTTTAAAGAGCCTGGTCTCTAAGCAACTTAAATTTAGTGGTTTTCATCAACAATTCTATTTAAATAATGCATTCAGCATTTTTAAAAAAATCTCTTTGGATTTAACAGTAAACAGATTGTAGTTTTGAAATATTTTAATTATAGCATTCAGGTTTAGCTACATCATTTCATCAAAATAGACTATAGATAGGAAAATAATGCCACCATATGTTCAAGGGCAAAATTACTCAGTCATTGTTAGTTGAATATCTTTTACTGATTACTGAAACTGAGGAGCTTTATTTTTTCATAATCAGAGAACAATACTGATTTCTCACATAGCCCAGTAGTCCTGACTTGAAATTGTTTTGAGTGGGTTAAAAATCTCAGTGAACATGACTTGTAAATATCATGATTTTGGTTTTAAAATGCTAAGGCTATATTACTCGTCTGAATGGATTTACATTCAGAAGGTAACTGTACTCACCCCACATGCTATGTACCTTCCACTGTAACCTTTATTTTTTTTTCATGAATACACTCATCAGTCTTTTTAAGTGCAAAAGGATGTGGTATTAATTGGAAAGAATGTACAGTGCTAGACACAGAAGGTCACGTGTGATTGCATTCATATGGTCTACTTAGAATAGGTGAATCCATAGAAACAAATCAGGTTAGTGGTTGCCAAGGGAAAGGGTAAGGAGGATAGTGTTTCCTTTTGGACTAATCGGAGTCTCTAGAATGTAACAGAGATGATGATGTAGGTACAGTATTGAGGATGTGGTGGTTGCCACAAGTCATACACTTTAAGATGGTAAATTTATGTTCTATGTATTTTGTTACAATTGTTTTTTGAGGATGTGGTATTTGAGGTTATTAAATCTCCCCAAAAGACAGTGTTCCTACAGCTTGTGAATGTTCGAGCTGTGGTTTGGAATTTAAAGTAGCATTAATAATGTAGCAAATGTATTAGGTTAAAGTTCTCGGGAAAGCTCATGAGTCCCATCCTAGATCTTCTGATGATGGTTGTAGAAATAAAGCTAATTCCTTTGTCACAGTTTCCTTATATTTGGGACAACTGTGACTTGGTCACTTCCTCTGTTGGTGTTTGCTTTTCACCTTTTGCATTTTGTTCTGATCTCTGTTACGTTTTAAAACGTGTTTCAAAATCATGCTTTGAAAAAATGTATTTTTATGTTTTTTTCAATTTTATATTTTATACTTTTTTCAAAGAGCAAATGCAATTATATATTTATTAGGCAAGATTTAATAAATTGAACTATGAGGATTTTTTAATCCTCTTGACTTGTGGAAAAGAAACTACTTGAATCTTGAGTTGTAAGCATGTGAGGATCATTCACAGTTTGCTGAGGTTAAAGTTGTTACTGTGTATAATGCATACTTACTGAACACTTATTCTACTTGTGTAGGCTTGACTTTGGGCAGCTTTTCAACTTTCAAGTTTTACAAGTAATTTATTATTTTTTCCTTTACCATCTAATAATGATGCCAGACCAGTGGACAAATTTCAGTAGAGCAAAGGGTTAAGGTAAAGATTCACTTAAAGTGTTTATCCACATAATTCTCCAAATAATTCAAGAGCTGTTCTTCGGCATATAAGCAATTCCTTCAAGGGATTCTCGTACTTCTCAGGATTCTGAGAGGAGTTGCTTTCAAATCATTTGAAACTAATGACTACACAGAATGCTAAGAATCCAACTTTACAAAATCCTGGACTCAACGATTAAAAGTTAAAATTGCTTTGCAAATAGCTGTAGTTGTCGTATAATTGGGAGTATACATACCAGTTAAATGGTATGTTCTCCAAATGGAATGACAATAAGTATAATTAAATGAGATCAACAGAATAAGGATGATACTGTGAACTAGATCATTGGATAAACAGACAGGAAGAGACTTGTACTACAATAACTGTACTTATGCAATGCAGCCAGAGCACAGCAAGTAACTATGGAATTCATGCTCTGACAGTTCGTGAACTATCAAGTGATTTCTGATTAGTGGGACTTGCGGACCATTAGGGAGTAGGTCCTTTAACCTGTATTTCATTCTTCGATTCCATCGTGCAGTCTACCTTTCTGGTGAATAGCACTCATTTCTCCAAAACTTTGTATTTTTAAATGTTGCTGAACCTTTTCATCCATTTCCTTTGGTAAAAATGTTCTTTTTCAATTTGCCTTGTTTATTGTTGAGCATATAATTCTTAGACTTTCTTAGACTTTCTCATTTATCACCATTTGGGTTTTTTTTTAATTATACATTTTTCCAGCATTAATCACACTGCAGTATAGTTTGACTGTTTGTATCTGTGGCTAGTTTATTTGTGATCACTTCTATATAGATTTCCTGTAAGTGCCTGTATGTGGGTGAGAGCTTTAAACAAGAAGGTATTTATTAGATGTTTATTGACCTAATTAGTGAACAATGATAAATTTAGTGCCATTCAGTTTTTGCTATATAATATGCTTCTATAAATCTTTGGTGTTTAAGCAACAGTCTAGCAAACTCATGCTAAGTTGGCTAGACTGCTTTGGTTTGGCCTGACTTAGCTGCTGCCTGGTTGGCTCACAGGTCCACAGTCAGCTGATTGATGAACCGAGGATTAGTTGATTTAAGATCTCCTTACTTGACTGGCAGTTGGCAGGCCCCTGGCCAGAGTAATGGAATGATTAGGCCACATGTCTCTCATCATCTGTGGGGGCAGCCCAGCAGTAGCAAAACCAGAAAGAGAATAGGTCCCAGTTGTCATGTCCTTTTCATGCCACCGCTTGCTACATCTTTTTAAAGTTCTGTTTTCCAAAGCAGACCCGTGGTCAAAGAAATAGACAACCTCTTGATTAGAAGAGCAACACATCAATCATGTTACAAATAAATAATATACATACAGGAAAAGGGGGAATCATTCTAATTAAGCCTTAAAATCATTAAGTTCCACCATTATCAAACACTCTTTGATATTATAACCAAGATCCTAAATAGTAAAAACTGGAACAAATTGAAACCTTAGAATTGTTTTCCCTTTTCTCAGAACTAAAAAGATTAGAGGGGCAAGGAAGAGAGGAGTAAGCAGGGGGGCGGGGGGCAGGACGGGGGTGATCAAGGAAGGGACAGCTAACACTAATGGTTATGTGAAGGGCCATGTTGAAACCTAATACAGTGGAAACTTCTTAAAATACATATATGAAAGAGATCACCGATAATGGAGATAGACCCCTAATGAACCTCTCGTCACCAAGTAAAACTCCCACTGCCAGTGTGGGTCACACCTAATTGACTTGTAGGCTACGCTGGTGGCATAGAAACAACTCAGGCTATAACCAAGGCTATTGGCTGCTCTCTACAAACTGATGCTGAAGCCCTATCGCTGAGAAGTACCCTACAACTCACTGAATACAAAGAAGCTGAGCTGGGGCTGCCTATGGCCTTCACCCCAATGACTAGTGTTCATGGCACTGGGAGCTACTCTGCATGATAGCAGAGGAGAAAGCTAAACAATCCAGCTACACACCCTTCTGTCTATTACAGTGCCCCCCCCCCGTCCTCCCCCCCGCCCCCGCCTCCCCACCCTCTGTCTACAAGAAACATTGGTGCAGTCCTGGCACAAAAGTTGCTGGAGTAACCGACCACTATCAGGGTTTAAGGCCCAGCTCATCTAAGGGAACCCATTCTTGACACTGCTCCAGTGGCTAAGAACTTGAGATAAGATATATACCATGGACTTAGGGGAAAACTAAATACTATTGTAATGCTAAAGGAACATAGAAATAAATGACTTCTAACATGCTGTGTTCACAGACTAGTGACTCACTCAGTGTTAAAGAAAGTTTCCTTCTGCAGTAAATGGAAACAAAGTATACAGAGACCCACAATTAGACAGCGTACACATCAGGACCTTGGAATACTCAACCTTAAGTGGACGTCCTCTTCTCAGGGCTCTGCGATCTCTGCAGAAAAGGAGGCAGAAAGGTTTTAAATCCAGTGGAGGTGGAAGACACCAAAGAAACAGTGCCTTCCAGACACAGTGGGATTGATACCCATGAGCTCAGACTGGCAGCATGCACAGGTCCCATCCCAGCCATAGAGGGCTACCAATGCTGAGAAGGGAAGTGGATACCAGCTCCCCATCCCTAACCCAGAAGCTATCTCCAATTGACAACAGCTCACAAAGGGAAAAGTAGTTTTCTCCAATGGAGTCTCACTGAATATGCAAATCACTCTGAAGGGAGCCATGTCAGATAAGGTGCTTCATAACGCTTTGGCTTTTTTTTTTAACCATGTCATTCACTTACCTGATTTTGAATTTTAATGCTGTGTGTGTGTGTGTGTGTGTGTGTGCGCGCGCGCGCGCGCACGCTTGCGCCTCTGCCTTCCTGGCTCTGAGTCTCTAGCTGATCTGATCATGCAAGCCCACATTGATCTTAGCCTCTTTCTGCTCAGCCCATAGTCTCCAGTGCCTATGTCTTTTGGCAATACTGTGATAGGTAGGTCCGAGACAGGCCAGGCATTGTAATCAATGGAGTTTCCATCCAGTTTCCTTTCAGTAAATAAGCAAGCTCTGGATCCACTGAAGCACTAAGAATATGTAAGTTTTTCTGGCTAACTGGGTAACCCTTACTCCAGTTAAACTGACACCCAAATCATTTATTATAGGTCTGTACCTCATCGATATGACACCCATATGAATGTTTTTAAACCACACTTTAAGACAATGTTATGTATTTCTGCTTGTAGTTCATTCAACAACTATTCTTATGCATCTGAAAACTTATTAATCTCTTCCCTAGAAGATATAAAGTACTCGAGCAATGTTTTCTACTCCCCTGATAGCCTATAACTTACTTATCATGATGTAAATTTAAAAGCATTTAAATACTGATGTAAGATGAGTCAGAGGAGAGAGAAAAAAAAAACCAACCACTTAGCACACATACAAATATATCTAAATGAAATAGGAAATGAGCCACTTATAGTAATTTGTCGTGTAACTTGTCACATTGTAATTGCCCATTCTTGATTACCTCTGTTGGCATCAAGTATCTTATCTGGTTATTCTTTACCTGACAGTGACCCAACCTTTATTTCTGAAGGCCCCCAGACATTACTTCCTGGATTGGGCTGCTGGGATTTCTCAACCATATTAACAGTAAGTATGGTTGCAGGAAGAATTGTTGTATTCCAGACGTTTCCTTTCTGACACTGTGGTGTACCAGTTCAAATTCCCCTGGTTGCTCTGAGTCAGTCATCTACTCCCCTCGGTCAAGAGGCTTGAGGAATCCAGAGTAGCACTATTATGTCTACTTAAATGGAATCACTGTGTCTCTTGGCACAATGCAATTCCTTAAATGGAACCATTGCTCCTTCAGACACTATGGCCTTTAGAACAGCAGAGCACAGTGGTTGGCACTATGAAGTGAAAATTTGCTTGTGAGTGTGAGGTACCATTGTCAGTGGTGAGTGGTGCCATTCTTGTTTCCACTCCTGAGTCCCTGACTCATGAATTCTGTCTGTGAAAGGAACAACACATGTTGGGTGCTGATACATGTACCTGCATGTACAGCTTAAGAAAAAACCTTGCCTCAGCTCCTCTAACATTGTCACTTAGCTAACCCTGCATGGCTCTTCCATCAGTCTGTCGAGTCAGCTGCTTTTGAATGATGGGAACGTCACCAGACCAGAGAATTCCAGGACCATAAATCTGTGTCAGATAAAATTCTATATAAATGCTGTGATAGTGTGTGTCTTAGCATTTCCATTGCTATGAAGAGACACCATGACCAAGGGAACGCTTATAAAGGTAAACATTTAGTTGGGGTTGGCTTACAGTTTCAGAGGTCCAGTTCATTATCATCATGGCAGGAAGCATGGCAGCATGCAGGCAGATATGGGGCTGAAGAAGGAGCTGAGTTCCACATCTCGATTTGAAGGCAACCGGGAGAGACTGACAACCCCAGGCAGCTAGGAGGAAGCTCTCTTCTGCAGTGGGTAGAGCCTAAGTATAAGAGGAGACCTCCAAAGCCCAGCCCTACAGTGAGACACTTCCTCTAACAAGGCCACATTAACAGTATTAGTATTCGACCACACATCTGGTATTCTATGCCAAGAGAAATTTCTGGTATGCTCCCTGAAATTTGACTGGCCTGAAAGCTTCCCTGTTACCATTATCCTTCAGAGATATCCTAGTGCTATGTTGTTACAAGCTTTTCACCTTTTAGTAGTGTTACATATTGGGTGGGAGCACTGTAAACCAGGCCCAGGTCTTCTTATGTCAATCATAGGAGACTTCCCATGAGCCCACTAGGTGCAGCCTTGGCTAGTGGGTATTTGGACGACCTTTTCTGTCCCGCGCTATCATCTCGCCAGCAAGAACGCACGCGGACACCAGGATTCTTCTGCAGCAAAGCGTTTATTGCATCTTGAAGAGGAGACACCCGGGGCCCAGAAAGGTGCTGCTTATAAAACCCTAGCACAGCGTGTCCACGCCTGATTGGTCGCTTACCCATGATCTCACTGGCACGCCCCAGGGTGGGCAAAGACTTGGCGCGAACACACTCTTGCACATGCGCACACAGTTTGTTTACAGGGAGGAGCCGGGCTGCCGCAGCGGAAGCCAGTGCCATCTTGTAACGGCGGAAGCTATTACGGCTTTCCACATCTCCCCCTTTCTGTTTTACTAGAACGAGGCTGGTCTAGGCTACTGCAGTTATGTCCATCTGCTGCGGCTCCTGTCTTAGGTCATTCCTCTAATGTCACAGTCTTATCCGTCATAGGGTAACCTTATTGCCACCGGGCCCCGTGTCTTAGATTGGACTGTGCATGAGGAAAGTTGCCCGTCTCTGTATACCACAGTACCGTGTGACAATAACTGTTAAATGGCCCAGGGCGAACTCCACAAAAGAGGCCAGCCAAAAATGAATTAGTGGGGAAGTGATGATCACCCTATCGCGTGCAATGAGGAGACCTCGGCGATGTGCAAGGGCTGATCAAAGAATCATAGAGTCTCTCACATCCCAGTGCAATGGATCCACAAATCCATGGGGTGCAAGAGCAGAGAACTCAGATGTCGACTAATTTTTGAGGATAGATAACTAAATTTCAGGGGAGGCCCCTTGTTCAATGGCCACAAGTGCTTGAGTGATAATGACCTTGTCACATTTCTGTTGAGATCTGAGTTTGCAGACCAATCATAGCATGAACACTAATCCACAGCATAGGGCTGCACCAAACAGAGCCACTCCCACCCATTCTTTGAAATAAGAAAAGGCTGAAGAAATCCAGGAAGAGAGTCCCTCCGTCAGCGACAGGTCCACTCGAGTTGAGTTAATAGCCAACACTGCTGCCCTCAAAGACTCGAGAGTCTCGTCAAATTCTGTTGACCAATTTCCTGCAAGGTACAATGCCAATCGTCTAGACAGATTAGCTGCTCGGGTAAAATTTTCATATTGTACGCTGGTAATGCAAAGCACCCCCAATTTTCTCTCACATCCCAATTGGGCCAATTGAAAGAGAATATCCAATCTTTCCTCTACCAGGTCGAGGCGTTGGTTAACAACCATTAATCCGCCCTTCAACTGGGCACTAGCAGAGGTATGAAGATCAACAGCATCCGCCACTGTGGCTGACAATTGATTCAGGGCTGTGCCTGTTTGGACTGTGGTTGCCATGGCAACCCCAGCAGCAGTTGCAGCAACTGCACTAACGGAGATCGCCACCACAATGGCTGCAGTAGTAATGGTTGCTACAATAGCAGCGAAAATGCCAAGGTCTTTCCCGGGACAGTTCAGGATCAGTCATTCTTCTCTGGAACAACCAGCAGGCAATGGAACCATGTCTGAGATCTGCAGAACCAGGGCAGAGTTCCCCAGTCCGCAGCAGCTTCATGCAGATGGCATTCCTGTGAAGCTACAGACTGCAAGATGACAACACCAGTCAAGGCAGCAAGAGTCACCAGGGGAATGAGGGGAACAGGAGTAACAGCTGGAGTCCAGTCTTCTCCAGCAAGCAGCAGTGCACAGAGGGTCGGAGTGCAGGCTGCAGTGGGACGGGACACATGCAGTGGTAACACTGACTGTAGCAACGCCAAAATCTCTGTGATGACAAAAGATGAGGGGGAATCCTCCGTCTTCCTCTAAGGGCACAGGAATGACTCCAGGAACCCAAACCACGAGAGCTGAATCTTCACACTCCCAGGATCAGCAAGTCTCCCCAGCCACTCAGGCAGCTGGCACACTCCTGTAGCATCCTGTAGAAAAAACACAAACATTCCCTCTTCCCCATATAAAATACCTTGACAGGATCATGCCAATATGTGGATCTTTCTATTTCACCTAGGCAAAAGTATGCCTAGTTGTAGGGTGCCATAAACCTTGGCAATCAAATTTTAAAATTGAAATAAAAAGAGTATTATTTAGCATACAGGGATAACTCCCCCTTTTTATTTATTGAAATTTTGTTAAAATATTATTTATTAAGATAAGTCCTCGAGGATTAAATTGAGGACACTGAGCACTTGTATTTATAAATTGACTTGTATACCAAATTATTGTTTCCAGCATTAATTAGAAATGCCAAATCCTGTAAACAAGGTCCAGATTTAGCCTTATTTAGAAATCCCTGAGTTGGCAGGGTGAGGCTGGGCGTTGAAAGTAAGCAACTGGAGTCTTCCTCTTTTCGTGAGGGTGTGTTATCAACTCCATTACCATTTTCAAGGAGCTGGGTCTATGGTTTTGTTTAGTTGTCTGAGGCAGAGCACTGAAAGGACAGTGAGTTGTCAGACAATTCACACTGAAATCATCACTCACTGATTTTATGTAGAAAACCTGCCTCTAATAAAGCATTAAATAATTGTAAAATTTGAGGGCTAGTAGTATCTAAAAAAAAATGAAAACTTTTAATCAATTGTAAAACCACAAGCCACACATTGGCTATCAGTGTATGAATTGAAAGCTTGATTTTTAACATTTAAAAACAGTGGCTACAGCATGTAATTTAATAGTCTGTGTTGAAGCAGGGGAAGCTCAAGAGAATAAACAAGTGATCCAATCATACATGTAGCCTTTTCATTAGATGAACCACTTATAAATACACTAAGCGCATTTTCTATGGGTTGCATGCACAAATTTACAGTGAATACAAAAGCATGCAAGGAGTAAAATTATCAATTTTGCCTGAAATTTGTATATGTAATAGGCCAAATATCAGTATTTTGTAATAACCAATTTGATTGTTGTTTGGAATAAGATGTTTCACCAGGTTTCTTTTTTAAAATACTTCCATGACTCTAGCCTACAATTTTGTACTAATACGACAAAAGCTTTGTCTCCAATGAGGATAACAAAGTTAAGTCCTCTGGTAAGGTGAGGTACTTTGGCAATTAACATATCCTTAGAAGCTTAAAATTAGTTTTAAATATTAAAAATGAATATTGAATCTTCTCTGGAGCAATAGCTACTCCCCAAATATTAAAGCTCATTTTGAGAGCAAAGGTTTGTAGTAAAAATTTCCATATACACTGAAAGATTCAAAGTTCTAACTTCTTACATTGAAGAAGCAACAAAATTACATAATACAAGGCTGTTAGCAATCCTCTAAATCTATCTTGAAATGGCGGTTGAAGTAAGCAAACAAGCTGTATTGCTCTCACAAGTTCTAAAACCTCATCAATCCTTCGTAAATCTTGTAACAATCTCTACCTGTTTAATTTTTTTTTCTTAATTACAAATAAGTTTGAGTTAGTCAATGTAACACTGGCAATCCTTAATCAAATCCTTAAGTTCTCCTTGTAACACCAGAGCACAGCCACAAGGTCACCTGAGTTCTGAGTAGTGACAAGGCAGCTGTCCTTGGGGCAGTGGAATTAGCATTAAAATACAGATAACTTCAGGGCAAACCACAACTTTGGAAAGCAAAACTCAACCGCCAACAAACTAGTCTCCAAAATCCAGTCTCCAAAATACCGAGTCTATCCTTCATGCTACGAAGTTTGACTGCCAATTCCTACATATGAACGCACGATGGTGCGGTCTCCAATACCTCAACAAAGAGACATTGTCCTAAATTCTTTTAGAAGCCTGGTTTCTAGAGTAAGAATTCCATAAAAATATTATCTCAATTTAGACCTGTTTCCCTAGGTTGGCTCATGCCACACGTTGTCTAGAATGACTCCATCCAAATTACCAGCTTTATGTCAACTTTCTGTTACCAATATTATACCTTTTTAACCATATCCAATAACTTAAAAGCCAATAGTCCATAACCAAGGCATGTAGAGCATATTTATACATTTAAAACCAATCAGAAACAAAATTGAAGTGGCTACACATATCTTCAATATTTAGACCAAACACCATTATGACTTTTCTTTTTTTTTTTTTTTTTTTGGTTCTTTTTTTTCGGAGCTGGGGACCGAACCCAGGGCCTTGCGCTTCCTAAGCTCTACCACTGAGCTAAATCCCCAACCCCTATCTTTTCTAGCTGTGATTTTAAGAGAAGCACCTTGTCACCTGCTAAGTCTAATAATCAGCTCATGCAGACGCTCATCCCCGGGCAGCTTCTCCAGCTGACCCAGGCTCCTACTACAGGTGCAAGGCTCCAAGGGCTGATTGAACTGCTTTTTATTCATTTGTTCCTTTTTTGAAACGAGTTAAAATCAAATCAAGGTGTGAATGACCAGCAGATAAAGTTTTTTTCTTTTTTTTTTTTTTTTACCATTTTCTCTTTCGAACATGAAACATAAAACATTTAAGCAACAAGAAACAAAAACTACAGACATAAACTGACATACATGGACAGCTTGGTGCACCAATGACAGACAATAGACAGAGGGGAAAAACTAGATGGTGTCCCACCAAAGGGACCCAGATTCCAATAGGAGTCAGCAGAGAGGTAGGATTTCCCCTTTCCCACCACTTCCACGGTGACCATCCACTCGAGTGGAGTTGATATGGACGATGGATTGTCTCAATTCCTGGACTAGTCCATCAACGTGTTGAAACCAAATTCCTGTAAGATACTGAGATATATTACGGGATATCTGAGCAGCACGACTGACATTCACAAATGGTATGGAAGTGAAACACAGTCCTGAATATTTCCACTCACAACCCAATTACATTAACTCCATCAAGCTGTGCATGGGCATTGAGATGTCCTTGGGGGTAGGGGGTAGGAAAAATGAAACTAATGCTGTAGCTGATGTGTCCTGACTGGTCCCAGCTGAAAGTCCTTGAGACCAGGAATCCAAGTAGGCACACTCTGTACAATTCTCAAGACAAAAGTTTAGAATCGAGATATCTTTTTGTTTGATTCTCCTGAATAAAATTTTCAGGCGGTCTACCTCTATCAAATCTGATCAGTATGACTCTGTGAAGTTTCCAGAGCCTAATCACACATTTTACAAGCACAAAGACAAAATTTTTCTCCCAAAATACTGTGTTCCTTTTATCTCCTTTTCTTTTCTTTTTTTCTTTCGAGACCTTTTCTCCCTCCGACATACTTTCTTGTTGCTCTGCAAGGACCCTTTGACCTGTCCTAACGGCTGTAATGGCTTCCCACACAAAGAAAAAAATAAACAAAATTACCAGCCTTGCCCACAAAGGATCCATAACTTTCGGTTTCTTCACAGTGGCTCTCCACCTAAGCCCATATCTTTCTTCTTCATAGCGAACTGCCTCATCTTCTAAATCCTCTTCCTCAGAGGGGCTAAGCTCATCTGTTTCTGAACTATCAAGCCCCAAAGCCTCTAACTCCTCCACCGGATAAAGGCTTTTTTTCAGGGTTTTTCTTCTCCTTCCCCTGTTTCTCTCCCAGGGCGTCCTTTCCCCTATCTCTCGCTTCCTCGGATCCAAGGTCCTTGGAAGGGCCTCTTTTCTTAGGTGCACCTTTCCTTCTTAAAGCTTCTAATCTTTCACCTTGCTCTGTTTCTGACATGCTGTCCTGTAACTCCTCTAACGCCCCTTGTCCTGCTATTACTGTTGGGCGGCATTTCTCATCTTCTAGGCACGACTTCTGACTGTGCCTAGCGGCAGCCTCAAAATCAAAAACCAAAAGAAAAAGAATGAGCGCTGCCAAAACAATAACAAAAGCTTCCACCGCATCTTCTAATGGGGGAGAGAGATGAGAGAGATCAAGACCAAACATGCCTCTCAGAGCTTACCTTCATCCTGCAGTTCTGAATCCTCTCCTCAAGCAGAGGGTCTCCTCGGCGCCGGCGATGGTGAGGCGTTTTTTTCCCGGGTTTCGGCACCAAATATCTTGCGCTATCGTCTCACCAGCAAGAACGCACGCAGACACCAGGATCCTTCTGCAGCAAAGCGTTTATTGCATCTTGAAGAGGAGACACCCGGGGCCCAGAAAGGTGCTGCTTATAAAACCCTAGCACAGCGTGTCCACGCCTGATTGGTCGCTTACCCATGATCTCACTGGCACGCCCCAGGGTGGGCAAAGACTTGGCGCGAACACACTCTTGCACATGCGCACACAGTTTGTTTACAGGGAGGAGCCGGGCTGCCGCAGCGGAAGCCAGTGCCATCTTGTAACGGCGGAAGCTATTACGGCTTTCCACACTTTTCATGTAAATTAATTGTACTTTCAATCCACTCATGCTTGATCATATACATATAGACTCCTTCTGGATGGCTGTATGCCTGAACTTATCCTGGTCGACCAGAAAACCTCCAGTTCACAATGGGCAGTTCAGGTCACGAGGCCAACTTGCCAGCTGGTGGTGAACCATGCAGTCTCTCCTAAAAGCCAAGTTGTAGGCCAAAACCTGTCTCTCAAAGAGAGTAGTTATCTGCGGAGAATGGCAGGGCCTAGCTCTAAGGGTCTACACTGCAGTCCCCCTATTCCAGTGTGCTGAGGGCTCCAGAGAGCTTCCTTATCTGGGTTGTACAATGTGAAACTGTAGAGCAGGGAAAGGCTTGAGAAAGGTTAGGGCTCAGAAGGGCTGTCAAGGAGAGAACGGAGTCTGAGAAACATGGGCACTGTTTGTATGGAAGCTGTCTGTGTTCTCGGAGACACCGTTCAGAATTCTTGGCTAGCTCATGCTCTCTAGCAGTTTCCCCAAAGGCCACTCTCGGTGAGGGTCAAGCCACACAGACGAGTTGCATTCTGTTTACAAAACTAGGATATTAGCCTCACTTTACCTACCGTCTTCTTAGCTTGTTAGGAGGCATCAGAGGCAGGTGACGAAAGTGAAGCTCAATATGCTGTGGGTGATGGAAACATTTTTGGCAAGGGCCCACTTAAGCAGCTGCAAACGGTGGGGGAACGTCCTGCACATGAAGCACAGCAGGAAGGGAGAGAGGAAGGATGTAACAGGTTTATCAGTAGGGGGATGAGAGTAAGAAAGGCAGTGAACTTCATGAGACAGTAAGAGGGGAAGATGGGTCTATTGTGTTTTAAGAAAGCTGTACACATGAAAACATCTGGCATTTCTTTTGTTCAAAGAATGGAGTGCAAGTAATGTATGTAGAAATACACCCCACATTCATGAAGTGAATGGGGTGACCAGGTTATGTAGATTACTCTCCTGGTTATAGACCCTTTGATGGAAATGGTTTATTAGAGAAAGCAAGAGTTATCCACTATTTGGGCAAAAGAAGCAAGGAACAAGAGCATACACACTACTTTGTCTCACATGAAATTTCTAGAACAGGAAGAAAGATACAGGGACAAAAAGTCAGCAAGGATAAAAGTGGCTTTGGGGGTCCAGGAATGAGTGGATGTGCATTGCCTGCAGAGATGGCCTCTAGGTTTGCTCGCTTTTGGCCCTGTTTTCTGTTCTCTGACTTGTGTAGCACCATCCTGACCTCTGCCCTCATCTCATGTGAGATTCTCCCTGTGTGCATGCCTGAGTTCAAACTCACCTTTTTCTAAGGACACCATTCCTACAGGATTAGGAGAGCCCGACCTACTTAAGAGTACTTGAATCTTAACAACTTTGTCAACCGTGACTTTATTTCTAAACAAGGATAGATTTTGATCAGAAGGTACCACATCTGAACCACTAAAAAGTGATAGGACCTGGTGAGTAAGAATGAGCAAATAACACAGACATGTTGGGACAGCAGTGGCTTGTCAGTGGGAACAAAATAAAGTCCACAAAACTAAGTGTTTCTATCACCTTAGTGAAATGGCTAGGATTCCAGTAGTCTGGGACATGTCCATATTCCCCATCCAAGATGAAACTGCATTGTATTGTCTTCCTGAAAACAGGAAAGATACACAACACATACTGAGTGCCTTTAGATTTTGAAGGTAGCATGCACTGTAGGGTTGTGGGTCCCTTGGGCATGGCTACTTGAGAAGGCAGAACACAGGGTGTTCTGTAACTGTGTTTGTCCCACACTGCACAGGTGTTGGGCTGTAGGGGATACTGAGGTGCCTCTCAGGGTGGGAAAAGTGCAGTGTGAGGCACAGGACCACTGGAGCTGGTTTGGGGGGTCTCCAGGCTTATGATGAGTCCGGGGGCCAAGGGGTTCTCAGTGACTTTGTAGGCAAAGGCCTTTTCCATGGCTCCCTATGGTGGATCTCGATTATAAGAGACAGTTCATGGTTCTGAATTATTTATTGCCATGGTGGAAAATGGATGTATAAAACCATATCCCACTTCTCAGAGTGGACCTGAGATTAAATACCTTTTGCAGGGAGGAATGTCCTTGGAAGGAAAGCTTATTGGCTATGTCCTCCAGGCTTCTAGGTATCTCATTAGAATGGAGATCTGTCTTGAGCCTATGTGACCACAGTTTTCCTATTGTCTTGGTCTGAGATGTTAGGGATGCCTCATCTTCATGGGGAGGGACTTGGATGTGGACCTTACGTGTCTGGTGGCCACAAATATATGTACGGCTACAGGCAAAGCTCCTACCATCCCTTCATGGTCTCTGGGACTTCAAAGCCTTTTAGCTCAACCAGGGACCAAGCTGCCTCTCACTGCCCTACAATGTACCCTATCTGAACATCTATTTCACATCTTTTACAGTACTATTTCAATATTTACTGAAGCCAGAGAAAGAACACACTCTCTACAACACCTAGCATGCCATGCAAACTACAGTGCCAACTGGATCACACAACCCAGGGGTGTGTAAATGGCCAGAGGTAGACAGTGATGTTGTACAGAGCCTGAGGCAGATAGGTAATCACAATGCTTGGCCATGCAATATTCTGTCTTCCCGTTCTTTCTATTTTCTTGCTTTCTTGTGTTGAGTAAACAACTTAGTTCAATGCAAAGCAAAAGCAAGTGAGACAAGCATTTATCTCCTCCCCTCCACTTGAAGGGGAAATCTTCATTTTATCCTTAATGTGGTGTTAACAGTAGGTTTTACTTACTGCAGTAGTTTGAAAGAGAATGGCTTCCAAATATTTCAGTGTTTGGTCCCTAGCTGATGGAACTGTTCAGGAAGGATTAGGAGGTGTGGGGTTTTGGGAGAAAGAAGTGGGTTCTGAGGTTTCAAACACCGCACCAGGCCTAGTTTCACTCAGCCTCTCTCTCCAACTTGGGGATCAAGATGTAAACTCTTAGCCACTGCTCTGGTACCATGTCTGCTGGTTTGCTGTCGTTCTCCCCACCAGGATGGTCATGGACTAACCCTCTGAAACTGTAAGCAGGCCCCAATTAAATGCTTTCTTTTATACACTGCCTCAGTAATGGTGTCTTTTCATAGCAGTAGAAAAATAACCAATACACCTCCCTCTGTCCACACAGATGTTCTTTTCTGTTCTTAATTTTCTGAAAGATTTTAATTTTTAAGACCATGAGTAGGTGCTCACCTGAATCAAATGCCTTTTTTTAAAACCTCTGGAAATATGATTCTTCAGTGTTTCTACTTTGTCATTATTGCAGTGAGTTGCGCTGATCACTAAGAAGCTGGTAGAAAGCCTTGCCTTTCTGAGGTAAACCTTGCTTTTTCATTGTGCATTGCCGGAAGGTTATTAAATAAATGCAAAAGTCTCCATGTCATTACTCAGAGTAAAATGGGCTTAGAAAAGCCCTGTACTTTACATTTTCCTATTATTTTTATGTATTTTTGTCAAAAATTGGAAATGGAATTATGCTAGATTCATAAAAAGAAAGGGGATACATTTCTTCCTTCTTCAATTTTGAAGTTTGCCACATCAGTATTGTTTATAATTTGCTTGATATAATTCACCTACTTGGACATAGTGCTTTTTATTTGGAATTCAATTTTTTAAGTAGATATGGGAATATAGTAGGTTTGATTCATTTGGTAAGTTTTAGTAAATTCAGAATCTTAATTTATCTACTTTAAAATGTCAAATATCCATTTACATTTATAGAACCTTTATGTTGTTCACAATATTTCCTAATACCTTTTTCTTCTTTTTTATTTGTATGTTATATGTGATGATATATGTGCCTGTGTATATGCATGGGGGTAGATGTGTGTAAAGGTCAGAAATTGATGTTAGGAATCATTGTTCTTCTACCTCATTGTTTAAAAGCAGTGTTTCTATATCAAATCCAGAAATGCAAGATAAACCTAATCAAACCAGGCAGCTTGCTCTGGGGATCACATTTCTCTACCTTCTGAGGCTGTAATTACAGATGGAATCCCTGTAACCACTTAGCCATTTGCTCAGAATTTGTGATACTTTCAATATACATATATGGAATCTGCCTCATAACCACCTTCCATTGCTGCTATTACTAAATTCTATTCTCTATTTTTCTCACTCAACACACTACAGGGCATACAAACAAGTAATTTTGTTTAAAAGAACCAATTGGAGGCTGGAGAGATGGCTTAGTGGTTAGGAGCACCGACTGTTCTTCCAAAGGTCCTGAGTTCAAATCCCAGCAACCACATGGTGGCTCACAACCATCTGTAATGGGATTTGATGCCCTCTTCTGGTGTGTCTGAAGATAGCTACAATGAATATAATAAATAAATAAACCTTTAAAAAAACATTAAAAAAAAAAAAGAACCAATTGGGCTTTGTTAATGTTTCTCCTGTTCATGTTCACCTCAGGTCCTGTCTCTGTTTTCACCTTGTGGTCAATTTGCTCTTCCTTTGCTGTTTTTCTTTTGTGGGAGCAGTTAATCTTAAATGTTTCTTATCATGTCAGCATTTTAACACATACAACGTTCTCTAACTGCTCCTTCAGCAACATCTATAAATCTTTCATATATGTACTTCATTATAATTCTATTCAAATATGTCTTCCATGCTTGCTTTTATATATTTGTTTAGAACTATTTTTATTAAATTTCTAACTTTCGAGTTGTGGTGGTTTGATGATGCTTGGCCCATGGAAGTGCTGCAAGTAGGGGGTGTGACCTTGTTGGAGGAAGTGTGTCACTGTGTTAGTGAGCTTTGAGAGATCCTACAGCTCAAGCTCCAACCAGAACTGAAATGTCAGTCTTCTCCTGGACATAATTGGATCAAGATGTAGAACCCTCAGCCCCTTCTAGAGCACCATGTGTACCTGGAGGCTGCTATGCCTCCCTCCATGATGATAATGGACTGAACCTCTGAACCTGTAAGCCAGCCTCAACTAAGTATTTTTCTTTGTCTTGGTCATGGTGTTTCTTCTCAGCAGTGTAGACCATAACTAAGACAGCGGTTTTTATCAGTGGTAGTTATTATTGATTTCTAATCCTATTTTCCAAAGAGAACACCCTCTGTATGGTTACAGACTTCTGTGGTTTACCACGATGTTTGTCCGTTGACCAATGTTAATGAAAAACCAATGGTCACTTGGACAGAACGTGTGCATTTTATACCACAGGCTGTAATATTTAGTAAATGCCATTCAAGCATTATAAAACCTTGATGCTTCCTTTTGCAGGCACTAGCAGTGGCTGAGAGGAGAAAGCTTATTTCCTAACTACGATTGTGAAGGTTTGTGAGTGCAGCTCAATGGAGAGAGTGCTTGCTTGCTTAGAATGGACAAGGCCCTGGGTTTGGTCTGCAACACACACACACACACACACACACAGAGAGAGAGAGAGAGAGAGAGAGAGAGAGAGAGAGAGAGGCAGACAGACAGACAGACAGACAGACAGACAGACAGACAGACAGACAGAGACAGAGAGACAGAGAGCGAGTGCCCTGGATTCAATCCCCAGTACTACGTAAGTCAAGTATGCCAGAAGATAGATAGATAGATGATAGATAGATGATAGATAGATAGATAGATAGATAGATAGATAGATAGATAGCACTTGGGAGGACAAAGCAGAAGAATGAGAAGTTCAGCCAGCCCAGGATATGTGAGAACCTGTATATTAATAAAAAATTAGTGAATGCTCCTAGTATAAGTGGTGCTTCAATTTTAAAAGATGCAGTCTAGAAAGCTCAGAGTTAGTTGCATGTTAATATTACGAAACTAAGTTGTTTTATTTCCATCTGTACTTTAATTTACCAATTCCTGTTAGATTCTTAGCAGCATGTGCTACACTCAAACAAGAACACTTAGATAAGTGTCGTTTGTGCATTACAAAGATGATCTACCCCTCAAATATCTTTATCATTGTTTCCTACTGCATTAATAATTCAAAATAAAAGGAAAATAATTATGACTTCACAACCCTCTAGCACTTTCAATAATGCATAAATCTGTGACAGTAAATGGAATAACAGTGATAATTGCCCTGTGCTTGTCCCAGGAAAGTGGGTGTTTGATTATTATCATTGTCTTCATATTGATTTTGACTTCTTTATGTTGCTCCTCTGTCCGATATTTCTGGAAAACCAATGAGTGGCTTGAAAAGGTGATTTGTCGTCAAGTTTAGGGCGTGTGATAAGTTGATTGTGAGAAATCAGAAGAGCTGGAAGATGATCTAATCTCAGATTCCTGAAATATTAACTTCTCCCAGTAGCTCAAAGAAGTAGTCTTACTGTATTATTGCGTTTACAGTGTCCCTTACCACCATTTTCCTCATCTCTGACTTCTGTTCTAGTAAGTGATTTCTTGTAGTTTTCTGCTTGGGAGCTGTCCTGGGGACCCTGGTGTTCATGGTATGAATGCTATGCAGGGACTTGCATTCAAGTGTTTTCCTTGAGCCCCATCTAAGTGAGAAGCAAGTATCTTCTAGACAAATCACTTAAAAAAAAAGTACAGTTCCTCAACTGATCTGTATCCCTATCATCTAAAGCAACTCTACCCCTTCACTCTCAGAGGGGAAGGGCACCTCTACAAGGACAGAAGGCAGAGGTTCCTGAGAAACATGCCCTTCCACCCAGTGAAGTCATCCGCACTCTCCCATGCTGTTTTCTCCTTCAGATAGTTACCTCTCCTCAGTTTCAAATGTAATTCCTTTGCCAGTGCTTTCCATATACTCTCTCTGTGTATGTGCGTCTTTGTCTCTGTCTTTCTCTTTGTGTCTGTCTCTGTGTCTCTGTCTGTCTGTCTGTCTGTCTGTCTGTCTGTCTTTCTATCATATCTTTCAGAGAAAATCTGCCTCATGAAGCAGTATTCCTTGTTCTGTGCATTCACATCCATCTCTGCATTAACTTTCCCCCAGCATGTAAATAAACATAGCTTTCATCACACCAATGTCATCGTCTAATGTCATTGTCCCCAGCTCATCCCATCTCTTGGTTCTTCATGTCAAGTCCTGAAAGAGTAGTTTCCTCTCCTATTTTTGAAAGGTGATTGTTATTTGTTTTTGAATTATCACACAAGGTATGGTATGGGGCTTTTCTGTGGGACTTTCATTACCCTTACTCTTTAATAGCTTGGGCATCACTTACCAGCCACCTTGAACAAGTTGACTTTCTTTACAGGATGCCCATGAAAGCACTTGAAATGCTTTGACTTGCCCAGTTCCATGGGTTATCTTCTGTCCTTATCCTATTTAATATCTATGACTCTGAAGACTTTTGATTGCCAAGCTGTCCTCTACTCTATCCAATCTTGCTTTAATATTTGCTTGTCGATTTAGACTACTTTCCAGCTGGACCTCTCAAGGATGCGGCTTTGGTTCTTCTTATTCAAGGCCATTTCTTACTCTTTGTTACTAAGTTCAGTGCACCACCTAGGACAGCTCCTCAAATACATACTCCTTCCCAGTCTTGAGACTTTTTTAATGTCAGTGCCCACCAGGACTTGTGTCTCAGTCCCCCCACTACTTTGTTATTGTTTATTCTAACAATCTCTCTCCATTCCTTTCCCCACCCTGTGTGTGTGTGTGTGTGTGTGTGTGTGTGTGTGTGTGTGTGTGTGTTGTTCATACTATGTGTTTGTGAGGGGTTGGAGGTGGTCAAAGTTTGTGTGCCATTTTTCTATTTTTTGAGACAGGGTCTCTCAGTTTTACCTGGAGCTCAACCCATCTGGTTATGATGGTTGACCAGAAAGCCCTGTCTCTTGGCTCGAATAACACTTTTTAAATGAAGCAATGGTTTCTGTTCAATTGAGCGGGTCCCTAAACCTCCAGCTCATTTTACTTGTTGTGTTTTGTAACTTTAGAACTTCGATTTGACGCTATCTTTGCTGCCTAGATTAATTTAATCTAAATTAAATCAATTTGAATTATGGCATCTTCTATGGTAGTAAATGAAATTACAGCTTCTGAATACTTTCAAAAACATAATCTTTCTGGAATTTTCAGTTTTCGGTGTCCATTTAGTTGCTTAATTACCTGGAACAGAGACTGCATTTATGTAGCCATTTGAGCTTGTATTCCTCAGTCAAATGAGACCATCATTTTTAGCTCAGGAAATCGTTAAAGGGATTTTGTTTGGTAGGGCGGACAAAGGATGAAGCTCTGTGGTAGCTACAGGGGAGTTCTCGTTCAAAAGATGCTCAACTATTACTGCCGAGCTGCTTAAGAAAGTTTAGGCATCTCCAAGGACAGACTTTTCCCAAACTTTTTTTCCTCTTTGTTCAAATGTTTCACTTATCTAAGCGATGGCATTCATGATAAACTGCTCTACAAAAACAAATACCCTGCAAATTTTCTGTGTGCCTAAAATAGTTTTGTTTTTGCATATTTCTGCTTGTAGAAAAATGTCACACTTACAATTTCCCAAGTACACATTGTTAAGCAAGTCTTATGTAAATGTGAAGTTTACTGAAGTCAGTAAATATGAGAAAGAAATTAACATTTCTCCTCATTTCACCTTGTTTATCTGCAGTTATTTGCCAACCAGCTGATGCTTTTTAAAAAAACTCCCTGTGAGTGTTAAATTACTAGTGAGTCTTAATGTTTGTTTAATTGAGTATCACATATGAAGTCACCAGATCCATTCTGTAGATAACCCATGTATCCACTTTCTAGAACAGTATATAAAATATGGATTATTCAAAGAATGGATTATGCCATACATAAATAAAATAGTTGAATTATAGCTATATGTTTCAAGATATGTGAATTTCATAAGCATATATTGAGCCCCTAACAAGAACAAATAAAGAATACAAGCAGAATAATTTCATCTACGCCAAACCAAAAAAGTTGATGAAACTTTTTAATATAGGTGTTCCCTGTAGCAGACCCTCCATAAAGATGTCAAGTTCAAGTGTTAAGTTAAAACATGAAACCGAAGATCTATAACCATTTTTGGCCTATGAAAAATCTCAAATATCGCTTAATCAAGTAGTTTATTTAGTAAGGGAAGAAAAATACCACAGTGATGTAATGGGGAGAAAAGTTAAAACCCTGTTTGTTTGCAAGCCAGCTCTCACAGTATCTAGACCTTAGTCTCATTAGAGACTCCCTGGGGAGTCCATGGAAAATATGGGAGAACAAATTTATTTTCGGGATGAGGAAGTGGAGATATTTTAACATTGTTTTCTCCTGGTTTTGGTTGGAAGGCTGCTCTGGGGTACACAGAGGCTCCACATAGCACCCTCATCTCCTGCTAACACTACAAGCATGGTGGGATTAGCATAGGCAAAGGTCCTGGAAGATGTCATTATTGAGCCCACAGGCTGAGATGCTGCGGAAACATTTCTGCTTCTGGGCCCAACAGCAGCTGGCAGTTTTCTAGTTTATCCAATAAAGAGCTGAGGCAACACTTTCAGATGTGGCACGTGTTTTCCAAATATAAGGAGATTGACTGACAATTTTGCTTCATTCTTGGTTGAAATGTGAGACACTTGTCCTTTACTTCCAAAGAGATCTACTGGTGGCTGTCGAAGGACCATGGACTTTTGAAAGGATCAGGTCTAACTGTCCGTCTTCTACATGACCTCTATGCCACCTCTTGCTCTTTGGCCCCAACAATCCTATTACATACTGGGGCTTGTTGAGACATTCAGTAAAATGTACAGATGCTGGAGGTTCCTTTGGATTACACTTTGTTTCAGAACAGGAAGAGACTCTGATGTCCTCCAAAGAAAATGGTACACTTTACCCTCATCCACCAAGATGGGCATGAGTTAGAAAGGGCAAACTGATGAAATGGGTAGAGTTATGATGAGACCCATGTCTTTGGGAGACACTAGTCATTGCTATCCCATTCATAATTAGGTACTATTTCTATTTTTTTTGTCTTATATGCAACAAAGAGGGTTTTAAGGACCTAAAACCATTTTGTACTATATTTTGTGTAATTTTATTCTTTAAGTCATGGAACCCATTTAAAATTCACCTGATGTACCAGCTACTTAACCATACTCATTTTCATTAAGCATTCAAGAACTAGTGAGATGGGTGTGGATGATTCCTCATTAAACCAATGTGAAATAGGACAGGAACAGGGAATCTATTTGTCAATTGACCACTGTCTGCCTCTTGTCTAACTGCCTGCCCATGGTACTTTGGATTCCTAATGATTCATGCCAGGTCCTGTGTCTAAGAGCTCTTTAAAGACACAAGAGGTCTCACTTTTGCTGCACAAAGTTACTCAATCATGTCCCTTTGGTGTGAAGATTTGAAAACAACCATACAAATGTTTACTGACACATTGAACATTCCTGTGTTGAGGGGCCAGAACTTCCCTTCAATAGACAATGTTACACAAGGCAGAGGCATTTTCTTCCTCTCTTCTTTCTATCTGATAACGTGGAGCTCAGTTCCATAGTGAAAGAAGAGCTGTCACAGTGGCAACCTCACAACCTATTTTCCCTGAGCAATGCATCCTGTGCTGATCCAGCAAAACAAAAATCCTCGCTTCCTTCAATGCTCAGCGGGCAGCTGCCCTGGTTCCGAATGCATTCTCTCAAGCTCACCCCTGTAAGCCTCTTTCCTTTCCTCCGTACTCTGAAGTAATCCTAACTTCCTTCAGAATCTGTCATAAGACAATTTCCACATCTTGCCTTAGCATCTCTCCCTTGCCCTATATTTTAAGGAACCATTCCAGTAATGCATTAGACACTGGCTTCGGCAGTCCTTGGGAAGACTGCCTCAGGAAAGTGTCTTCAAGTTCAAAAGCAAACCTGTATCCATCTTATATTCAAGGGCCTTCCTGTTTCACACAGTCCTCACAGTTCCTGCTGTACATATTCATCAGGTCCTGTAGCACATTAAGTAGTTTGTTCTCTCTCAGGAGAGAAGAGTTGTCTAGTTAGGCTGTAATTGGGCATACTCCACATTATTGCTGTATAAAGCATGAGAAATAGGGATAAATTTTTAAAGATATGGATGGGTGTGTTCCTTTCCTTCTGTATAGAATTACTGGAGTAAATGAACTCTCTCTCTCTCTCTCTCTCTCTCTCTCTCTCTCTCACACACACACACACACACACACACACACACACACACACACACTGACCTTTTGATGAAAGACGATGAAAACACTACTAATACTACTAGTTACATATTTTCTATAGCATTGCAAATATTCTTCCTGAAGGGTCTTTGGCTTCTTCAACTGATGGGAGTTAGTTTGAGAACTGACTCAGGTTTGGAAATTGGATGAGAAAGCAATGTTTTCTTTTTTTCCACTGTGACAGATGGTGATTGTCTTTTGCTCGGTTCTTAAAGTAATGATTTTTGTTGTTTTGGGACAGGGTCTTTCTGTGAAATTAATGATTTTGGTTGTTTTGGGATGGAGGCCTCTATATGTAGCCTTAGTTGTCCTAAAACTCATGATGTAGACCAGGCTAGCCTCAAACACTAAGAGAGTCACCTGTCTCAGTAATCCCGAGTACTGGGATTAAAAGCATGTTATTGGGTCTTTTCAGTTATACATGCCACGCAATATCCATGTTGGGAAGCTATTTATCTTGTCTCTAATTACAGTGTGTCAGTTAGAACAGGTTAATAATACACAAGTCTGAAAGCAAGTTCTGTGTTCACCATTCTGGTCAGTTTTTCATTCCAAGCAGGGAGAGGCTACTGCTGTAGCTGGAAGAGTCAAGCATGTATGCAGCTGGGGGCATCCAGATAACCTGGTTCATAATCTTTAGGGCCAGGAGCTAGAGAGACAGCTCAATGACTAAGAGCACTGGCTACTCTTCCAGAGGACCTGGACTTGATTCTTAGCACTCAGGTAGCAGATCACAACTGTCTGTAATTCTCAAGCCAGGAATTCTAGGATTCTCTTCTGACCTTTGTGAACACCAGGCATGGGAGTGGTACAAAGACATGCATGCAGATGAAACACTCATACACACAGAGAAAATTACGTTAAAAATCTTTAGGTCCAGACATTGTGATGTTCTGTCTCAGGGACCCGGTCCTTTATTAGGACTTTGGTTTAACATAGGATAATCGCTGGGACTTCTAATTTAGTATTTAGAACTCAGTGTTAGGGTTAGGATTAAGGTTTCATGCCTTATTTGTTAGTAATTTACCCTATAGCCCAAACAAGGAGACTGAGTGTCTCTTTTTTAGAATAATCTCTGTCTTCCACATCCCGTAGGGAGTTGATCTGTGTCCCTAAATAAATATGTTCAGATCCCAACCCTTAGTGTTGGTAAATGTGACCTTATTTGGAATTCTGCAAGTTTGGGAGTTTTTGCAGATGGAATCCAATAAAGATGCAGTCATGCTGGATTAGAATGGGTCCCACATCAATGGCTAGCTCATTTACGAGACAGGAAAGGGGGAGTTTGAGATAAAGAGACAAAAATGCAGAAGGAAGAATCTCGGGTGATAATGGAGGCAGAGACTGCAGTGACTCAGAACAACAAGGCAGGGAGCATGAAGTTTGTGGGTTTCAACCAAAGTCAGTAAGCAGCAAGGGAGGACTGCCCCCTGGAGCTTTTCTGGGAGCATGGCTCTGCCTAGAGTACAGACGTGTGGCCCCTGGAACTATGAGAGAATGTGTTTCTCGTCTGCATTAACTACGGAAACCTTCGGAAACCAATATAATTAGTGTTGTCACACATGTACCTACCGAGAGTGTTCCGTGCATCTCCATGTTGAGAATTGATATGAAGCCTCAGAATGAACTTCTTTGTGTGTGTCTTCTATTTGTTTGCTCCTGTTTTTTACATGTTTAAATCTCATTCATTGGATTTGAAAAAAAAAAAGCAAATCCCTTTTCAGGTGGTATTAAGGATTGAATCTGTGGCTCTGGGAAAGCTAGGCAAATGCCCTACCACTGAGACTTATCCTCAGCCTTGAAAATGCTTCCGTTTTGAAACAGGCTGAGCGAAGTTGCTCAGGCTAGCCTTGGACTCACTCTATAGCTTAGAGCTGGTCTTGAATGGATGAACCTCCTGCCTCAGCCTCCTGAGTAATTAAGAGCATACCAATCTTTGCCACCATGGCCCAGTTAAAATATTAGACATGGACTTATTTATATAATTATCCTGCTCTGCTCAACAATCTCTCCTCTCTCTCCCCCCCCCCCTTTCTCTCAGGTCAATTATACATAATCGAGCCATACTTTAATCATGACCCCCACTTTTGTAGCTTCGTTGTAAATGGCTTAATATAATTTTTGGTTCTCTCTTTTAATTTCAAACAATTTTAAATTTAGAGAAAAGGTGAAAGAACTCAAAATAAACCAACAACTTTTGACATAATTTGTAGCCAAGTCCACCACATGGAATTTAACTGTTCACAGCTCTCGGCTTCTGTGCCCTCTCTAAGTTACTGCCCTGCTCCCAGTTACTCCAAATAATATAACACACAGGCTCTCTACATGCGCCTAACCCTGGATGACTCAAATTCACTAAAGAGTAGTTGGTTATCTTTTGCTTACAAATGACTGCATATCATTTACTTCTGTAGAGATGTCACAACCTGCCTAGAATGGACTATCCGAAAACTGGGATCGTGTGGGCACACGGCTGCATTAAAATTTTATCAGCAAATCTGGGCCAATGAGCTTATCAATATACCAGAGAGAGGATGAAACCTTTCCCTCAGGCCCCAAAAGATAAAGGAAGGCACTTTCAAGTGTGTGGTGGTAGTGGCCACATTCACCTGCCATTTGACCATTGTACACATGTGCAAGGGGTGAAGGGTTAGAGAAATCTTGACCATGCCTGGAGCTTCAGTTTAGCACAGCCCCGCTGCGTGATGCTCACCCACTTGAATTTCTGTTGATCCGTCTTTTTAGTCTACCTAACTTTCAGCCTCTCTGGTCATCTTGATTATTCCTATGCCCTGTCTCCAGGTTACATATTATATTAACATTGTGCACAAGTGTTTTCATTATTGTTAAGTGATTTGAGTGGCATCCAGGTTAAATTTTTCATTGAGAATTTCCTGATAGTAAAATGCTATGTTCTCTTGCATCAGTGACCAATCGTTAAAATTAAGAACCTGGACATAAATACAATAATCAATAGTCCTTTTACACTTTTGTTAGTAGGTACACTTTGTTAGTGCATCCTTTTTTTTTCCTGGTTCAGGGTCCAATTTAGGACCATGAACTTCATTTTTGTCAAGACTTCATCACCTTTATATTGGAAGATTCCTTTGGCCTTTGTCTTTCATGGTGCTGCACTTCTGAAAGGTATAGAGCAATTGATTATAAAGTAAGTCTCAATGTGGCTTGATGCACCCTAATGAGTTGGGAGACCAGTCTGAGAGTCCATGCGTGCCCTCGCTAGTGTGCTTCGAGGAAGTGGGTTTGGCCTATTAGGGGACGTGGCCTGAGGGCTCTGTCAGTGGTAATTGCGTTATTGGATTACAGCAGAAAAGTCAGTCGGATGCATATTTTCCATGATTCTGGTTGAGTGACCCTCAAGAGAAAGTTGGGCATAGGAAGAGCGATGGAAGGTGAAGGAGAGAGGTGCTGAGTCACACTCCGTGGCAGAATGCCAGAGAAGAGACCAGAGGCTGCCAGCCTTTCAGCAGTTAGAGTCGTTGGGACACCAGAACCACTCTCAGATCCAATAGAACGCACTTTGGCTCTTCGTAAGGTCTGGCTGTGATGCAGACTCTGTTTCACATGGAGCTCTATTGTTTCCCTACCTTCTCCAGTGAGGCTCAAAATGAGCTAAAAGATGCAGGTATGGCTCATAGGATATTATAATGGAACTGAGCAGATCAATACCCACTGGCCACTAGACTCTAGGGAGGCTGTGTGCCTAGAAGGTAAAGCAACACATAAACCAGGAAACTCCCTTCTGAGCACATGGCCTGGGCTTCAACTAAATGTACCGAAGCCGCTCTTCCTGTTTTAGGTGGGTGTAAGTTGGGAAGAAGGCAGTCTCAAGCCTTACAGTTGTACCCCAGCATAAATACTGCTTCTTAGAAGGTCGTTTTAGAAGGAGAGGGACTTCAAATGTTTAAACGTGGAACTGTTGCCTTCAAAGAGTAGCAGAAAATATTTTAAGCAGAGCACTCTGTGGCTATATCGTCAATGGAAACAAAACACCAGGTCTTTCTCTTTCTCTTTATTTCTCCCTCCCTCTTTCCCTCCCTTCCTCTCTCCCTCCCTCCCTTCCTCTCATCTTCCTTTCTTCCTTCCCTCCTTCTTTCCTTCCCTCTGTCTTTCCTTCTCTCCTCCTTTCCTTCTTTCCTTCCTTCTTTCTGTCTTTCTTTCCTTCCTTCCTCCCACCCTCCCATCTTCCTTTCTTCCTTCCCTCTTTCTTTCCTTCTTTCCTTCTTTCCTTCCTTCCTCCCTTTCTATTTTTGATGCAGGTTCTTATGTAATTCAGGTGGGCCTTGAATTCAGTGTGTGTCACCATGGATAGCCCTGGACCTCCTCTAACGCCAGGAATACAGGAATTCACAACAGTGCTGTTTCTGTGGTGCTGGGCAAGGAAGCCTGATGTGCACAGTAGGTGAGAACCAGTCCAGCTGAGCTACGTCTGTAGCCCGTTTATTCTCTTGGAGTAGTTACTCTTCTCACTAATAGGCTGTGTATGTTACTATGTTAGGTGTTCCATGAACCCTTGATGTTATCACGCCATCCTTCAGTTAAGGAGGAAAATCATTAATATTAAGGGGACTTTATCTCTGTTAATTCTTCAGTTTCAGGAAACTCAGTTTACAGATGAAAACAAACAATAACTGTCATACGAGTCTGTTCCCTAATATAGCAGACAGTGCAGCTGGAATGTGTTGTGGATTTGGTCTAATGCTACTTATGTCAATCAGCTCCCCCAAATGACACAGGAATCTGTACGTCTGCATGTAGGACGCTGAGGGACTCTGCCCCCACAGTTGGTTTTGATTGGTAAATAAAGTTGCCAGAGGCCAATGGCTGGGCAGGAAGACAGAGGTGGGACTTCAGGATTCCCACACAAGGGACTGAGAAAAGGCAGGAAGGAAAGGAGAGTCAAGGAGTGAAGACCGGGCCTGAGAGGTGCAGAAGAGAAAACATTTCAATCATGTAAGAGTCAGGGATTGTGGCCCAAGGGGTCTTCAGGTCTGATTCTGGGGCAGCAGAGATGGAATATAGATTTTAGTAAGTAATAACTCAGGAAATATCAGAGAGGAGCATGTTATCTTCATAGAGCTTAAGAAGTGGCCCAAACATTAAGCTATTTAAGGCATGTTAAAATATAAGTCTCTCTCTCTCTCTCTCTCTCTCTCTCTCTCTCTCTCTCTCTCTCTCTCTCTGTGTGTGTGTGTGTGTCTGTCTGTCTGTCTGTCTGTCTTTCATTTTGTCATCCTGGAATCCAGAAAATTGGGGCAGGTAACAAGGAATGCACTTAGCCGCTGCCAGGTTGATCAGAGAAGAGATTAATTGGTAACTGCAACAGGAGCTCGGGAATCTGCCTCTTGTAACATGCAGTTGCAAATGTAACAGTTCTTTCTTTGAACGTCTAGCCATAATGCTAAGTACATTAAATTGATTATTAAAGGCACTGATGTGTTGAAATGAAATCGTGTTTTTACGTGTTGGGTGAGAAAATTTCTAGTCACATCCACAGAATCAATTGCCACCCACCGGGAACATGTAAAATTATTTAAACTGTGAGCTGTTTGGTTCAGGTGTGTTAGTGACCTTGAAGTGATGGTGTCAGAGTTGATGTTGATGTAAGCTATGTTAGAATTGATGGACAGTTAACTGATAGAGATTTTGGAATAAATCAACCATCTCCTCAAAGTGAGAATAAATCCTGTTTTCTAAGAAGAAAATATATTTGCCTTGCGAAGATATTTACTTGCTAAAAGCGATTTCATTTACTTAGCACCTAATAAGTTTGGTAACTTTAATTAAGAGTTTATTAAGTGTGTGTTAGTCCTTGTGAGAGACCAGATTTTGGGTTCAGACTCCACCTTTAAGAACCTGACCAAAGTCTGAACTAGAGTTAACTAACAGGTCGGTACCTAGCAGTGGCTTCCAGGCTACCCCCCAACCCCCAAAAGACCTGCGTCTGGCACCAGTTTCCAGGTCATTTCCCAATAAATCTGCACCTTTAGATGACAAGTCTGCTCCTGACACTTCACTTCCTAACAACCACCAATCAGGAGGGAAACTGAAGTTAAGTTTATGGTTTGGCTCCCCGCTCAGCCAATTATGTTAAAGGCTGCAGTAGCCGCCCAATTAGGTGTTTGCCAGGCTAGAAACACCCCTTGCTTGCCACTTCCTATAAAACCTTGTCCCAGTGAGAGTTCAGGACCGCTTCACCAAATGGTCCTGTGGGTTGGCAGCGAATAAGCCCACACTTGAAGTCGTAAATAAAGACCCTGGTGTGACCGCATTGGAATTGGTTCCTGGTTGGTCTTTTGGGGTTCACGAATGCTTCCTGGTACACTTGCTTGACTGATAATAGGTACCAGGTAAGCTTGTGGGTGTAGGAACACACACAGTCCTGAAAGTAATGTGGAAATAGATCGTAACTGCTTACACTGTCAACTTTCTGCTACTATGAGACAGCACCCCGGAGCCTACGTCTTTTGTTAACCAAGGGTATATGGAATGGTTTGTCCCTTGATTTTAATCAGGTTCACGTTCTCTTTTCACAATAAATACCCCAGATTCTTTGTTCTTTGTTTTTCTGTTTCCTTCTTTATAGAATTAGCATGCTTGTCACCTTATTTCTTGTCTACATTACAAATTTTGAAATGGGAAGCATATACAAAAGTATATAATTAGTCTAAAAGGTGACTGAGAAAGGCAAATATGTTTGCCATAGAGTTATGTTAATATATAATTTATGAGGTCCGGCATTCATTACTCTCAAATGATATGCCTGGGATGGTCTACCTCTTTGCTTTTGTTGACACTGGTCCGTGGCTTGGGAACCAGCTTCCTTCCACCTGCAGGGAGAGCACCCTTTTCTCTTTTGCTAATGCTACAGGTTTTGGTCGCAAGTCATCTGTGGTGACATTTCAGGCCCAAGCTTTCCAGGTCCTTCATGCTTCAGCCTATTCTCCACCTGCCACAGACTGGGTTATACTAGACATCACTCCATCACAAGCAACTTAGTGTCATCAAAATGGAAAGACAGGGCTGTCATTCAACTCTGTGCTTTTATATTCAACTGAGCTCTGTGAGGACAACCAACATGTCTTGGATATATTTGTATGTTCCAAGTGACTTAGCTCAAGGAAGTACCCTTCAAAAGCACTTGTAAACGGATTGCTTTTTTAAATAGATGTATTTGGGGGAAGAACTTGAATAAATTAAAAATTATTTTTCCCATCTACCACTATGAAGTGCAAATCAGGTCCTTGTTGTAGAGTAGAGAGAGAAAATTCTGCTTTTCTAAATTCCAAGTAATTAGGGCACTCTCTATTGAAAGTGAACTAGGTAATCCTAACACTCGATAGATTTAGGGAGAAGGATCTGTGTGGGTTTGAGGCTAGACTAGGCTACATATCTGTCTCAATAAAGTAGTGATTCAAACTTAAAAAACCCAATAAAGCCAATCAGAATACTTTAGTATAATTGATATACTATACAAGTAACCGATTTAAAAATAATTTTATTATCTATTTTGTGTGTATGGGTGTTTTGCCTGCGTGTATGTCTGTGCACCATGTGTATTCAGTACCCTTGGAGGCCAGAAGCAAGTGTCAGATCCTCTGGGCCTGGAGTTACAGACAATTGTGAGCTACCATGTAGGAGAGCAGTCCTCTGGAAGAGAAGCCCGTGCCTTTTAACCACCGAGCCATCTCTCTACTGACCACATTATCTATCGAAAGTAAAAACCAGCGACTTCTAAGAATATTCTCAGTGTTGTATAACTGTCACTACAACTAATGTCGAAACATTTTTTCACCTCCCCAAAGAACCCTCAATTCTTCAACAGTTTTTCCCAGTCTCTCTAGGCCTACATTTAGTCCATGACAGCAATTAACTTGCTTCCTACATCTGCAGACCTGCTTAGTCTGCACTTTTCCTGTATGTGGAATCCCACTACCCATGATGCTTTTCGCTTGTTACTTAGCGCCGAGTTTTCAAGTTCATCTGTGTGGTGACAAGTATCATTCCATCCCAACCTACGATACAAAAGTTGTAGAGCTGCTTATCAGTTGATAAACAGCTGGGCTATCTCAGGTTCGGATCACTCCGAGTGACGTTGCCGTAACGATCTAGGTGAAAGCTCTTGAGTGACATGCTTTCTCATAAAGGAAAGGAAGTGATGAGTTGCTTGGCTGCTGTCTGACTTTCGGACGAACTGTCAGATCTTCACTAGTTTAGACGGCTTTTCCAAAAACTCAACATTCATGCTATATTTTGAAAAAAAAATTGCTATTGGCTGAAGGGGGTTGCAGAATGGACTCTTCAAGTAGAATAAGTGACAGCTTGAACTTAATTTCTGGAATACAGTTTGAGTAATAGAGATGGGAACATCAATCAGGGCAGTAAAGCCCACCTGTCCTAGGATGCTTCGAACTTGCTGTTTGCCCCCTGCCTCAGTCACCTCATTTTTGGAATTTGCCCAGCTAAGAATTATTTCATTTTTCATATGATTTCCATGCCTTGATTTACCTTACTACCTATTATTAAGGCCAACCTCCAATGTTCAATATGTATAAAATTTTATACCTATTTATCCATTAAAGATGCAAGCGTGTTCTCCTGGCAGAATAGATCAACTGGAAAAATGCAGTCTAATAGCCTACTAGAAAGTTAACCAGGTTTTACACTGTCACCTAGTAGTTTTTCTCTTAGTTTCTTTCAGTATTTGTTGAATTCTCTTTAACTCGTTCACTATGTCCTTATTACACGCTCAAATAAATATTTACCTTGGAACACGTGGTTGATTCCACTAATTAAACATGAGCATGCTGCCTCCCAGTAGTAGGTAGGCTCTTTAGAGGAACGAAGGCAATAGTACGTGGCTGTGTCTGTCTACACACACACATTCTAAATGAGGATCTGTTAGACTAGCTTACACGACAGGGTCTTAGTCCAATGGGGGGGCATACACATTCAGGTGAGGCTGACTAGTTGTATACTTCAGCAGCAATCCAGCACTGAAGGCCCAGAAGATCCTTAGTCTCTGGTACTCAGTGCACAGTGTGTATTCGCCAGGGTTCTCTAGAGTCCCAGAACTTACGGAAGGTCTCTGTATATTAAGGGAATGTACTGTAATGACTCACAGTCTGAAGTCCAACTCAACAATGGTCAGCTGTGAATGGAAAGTCCAAGAATCTAGTAGTCACTCAGTCTCATGGAGCTATAGCCTTCTGTATAAGCTGGAATCCTGAAGAGGTAGGCAAGCAAGTGCAAGCAGGTGAAGAAGGAGGCCATCTTTCTTCCATTGTCCTTATGAAGGCCTCCGGCAGAAGGTGTGGCCTAGTTATGTACCACCATGCCTGGATCTAAGCTGTTCTTTCCTTAGAACTTGCTCTGTCCCAGGCTAGCCTTGAACTCAGAGATCTGCTTGCCTCTATCTCCTGGGATTAAAAGCATGCACCACCTTGCCTGGGCCTAAGTGTTTCATAGCCACTATGCCTCAAGATCCAGACCACAGGAATACCCTCCATTTCTGAATTGTATTTCATGCCAGATGTAATCAAGCTGACAGCTTGACTTCCACATCATTGTGGAAGACAGAAGAAGCTGGCGTCTGGTGACAGCAGGAGACAGAGTAGAAAAGGTGGGGGCACACTGGTTCAGGAAGAAACAGAAGCACATAGGTAATGCTGCCTTCCTTAGGCCTCTTCATAGTTGAGCCCGGAGATGCCTTGCCCTTTGAAGATGAGACTTCCCTCATCTAAATTCTCCAATATCCTTTTCTGGCACTTGCAGGCACATGGGCATATATGCACATAGATACACACAATAAGATTTTCTAAGAACAATTCTTTCAAACTTACTTTCTGTCTAGACCTACTCTGTCTCATATCTAAAATACCTTTTCGTCCCACTCTAGATTTGATGTGAGATTTATTGATAAGTATGACTGGCGGGGTATATGAGACTCAGCACACAAAGCCCTGAGGAGTACAGGGTCTGCTGTTTGCCAGGAGACTGCTTGGGGATATATTTGACCCCACAAGCCATCAGGGATGAGTCATGTCTCAGTTACCACATCTTACATCTGATTTAAACATAGTGCAGTCCACTCAGTTCTTTGAGATGTGGATCTTTTGGTTTCCAGGGAACGTGAACATGGCCCTGCGTAGGGTCTCCATCCTGTGCTCCTTACTCTACAGCTTGGAGTGGATGGACAGGATGGCCTGGACAACGTGAATTCTGGCCACTGCGTGCTGGATACCTGTCTCAGTGGCATGCTATGTACCTGTCTGAAGCCTAGATTTGGGACAGCATGGAGATCAGACATGTCAATATCCACCAGAAACTGTCTCCCTGGATCTGCCTCATGGTTGCCAGTACGAGCATCTGGCTACATACACAATGCCCAGAGACTTGTTTGTAGCGATTACTAACCAGGCTCCCAATGAGGAAAGGAACCTGGTCAGCTACACTTAAAATACTTTTTAATTTAGTTGGGGTGCATGCCTTTAATCTCTGTACTCAGGAGACAGGATGAGTTTGAGGCCAGCCTGGTCTATATAGGGAGTTGAGACAATGTTTCAAAAACTAAGACAAAAAAGTCTATGTGTATTCTTATTGTAGCACAAAGTAGTTAGAAAAAAATAAGCTCAAATTGCTAAAAATTGTTTTTGCCAGGTTTGCCATGTTTCCACTACTCAGGAAAAAAACAAAATAAAACAAAACAAAACAACAACAACAACATCAGCAACAACAACAAAACCTTTCTCTTTCACCAACTTTCATCCCTTTTTCTCTAAATATTTTCCAGTGCCTGTAAGAATATCCAGTTACCACTCAGTGTCTTAAAGAAAGGCATTGGGGGGGGCTGGAGAGATGGCTCAGCAGTTAAGAGCACCCGACTGCTCTTCCAAAGGTCCTGAGTTCAATTCCCAGCAACCACATGGTGGCTCACAACCATCTATAATGGGATCCGATGCCATCTTCTGGTGTATCTGAAGACAGCTACAGTGTACTTATATATAATAAATGAATAAATCTTTAAAAAAAAAGAAAGGCATTGGGGATCTGTCAGTCAACCTATCACAGACTTAGGATCTTTTTATATTTGAAGGAAGCTTCAGACTTCAAGGTCTAACCAGCTTGGCCCTCACTGTCTCCTGGCAGACCTCATTTAGGTCACTGCCTTAACAAAGGCCTTGCTGAGCGGGGGTTCTCAAGTGAGGGAGGAGGTGCAGTTTTATAATGAGGTGGGAGGGGATGAGCAGGCAAAGGGTGGCATCGCGTGTTTCGAAAAGGTATGTGCTTCACTATAATTGTAAAGTAGGAGTCTCAGTTAGGGTTTTACTGCTGTGAACAGACACCATGACCCAGACAACTCCTATAAAGGCAAACCTTTAACTGGGGGTGGCTCACAGGTTCAGAGGCTCAGTCCATTATCATTAGGGCAGGAAACATGGCAGCATCCAGGCAGGCATGGTGCTGGAGGAGCTGAGAGTTCTACATTTTGTTCCAAAGGCAAACAGGAGAAGCCCAGTTTCCAGGCAGCTAGGAGGAGAGTCTCAAAGTCCACAGTGACCGCACTTCTTCCAACAAGGCTATGCCTATTCCAACAAGGTCACACGTCTTAACAGTGCCACTCCCTGGGATAGACATCCTCAAAGAACCGCAGAGGGGATCTTCTTGTTGTCTTTGATTCCTTGTGTGCTTGTGTGGAGGTACGTGCAGGCGAGTCCTGCCTTCTAACGAGTGAGAAGAGATCTTAAATCCTCTTCAGCTGATGTTATAGGCAGTGGTGAGAACTGAACTCCAATCCTCAAAAGCAGTCCGTGTTCTTAACTGATCAAGCATCTCTCCAGCCCAACTAACATTTTTGTAGTAAAACGAGGAATGATAACATAAATGAGGAATACGGTATAAATAAGGAAAAGAAGCACAGCGGAGAAGTAGGCGATGGCATGTGGAGGAAGGATGAGCTCTCCGGTGGGGTGGACACGCAGTGGAATGAGTGGAAAATGCTATGAGGTCTTGAGAAAAACCATAAACATTCTTATATCGCTTCTGTTCTCCCACATTTCCAGAGGGGTTTTGAATGGCCTGACATACTGTTTTCATTCCAGAAGAAAAATAGCTATGATTAGTGAATGCGCACTTCTAAGCTCTCTTCAGACCTTCACTGGATTCTGCTCTTTAAGCACAAAATCGGGAGAGTATACATGCCACATTAAACTTTTAGCTGTGTCCTTTGAAGTGACAAACTGCTACTTAAACTGCCTCAGTGTTACCGGAACACGTGACTTTTATCTGTGAGCATCCATCTACATAGGCAGAATCATAAGGGAAGATTTACGGCTCCCTAGCTGGTGAAAGACAGAGTCAGGAGCATAAATCACAACAGTACCAAGTAATGGCTTTCCCAAGGGGACTTTGAAAGAATGCATATTTAAATTGGATTCTGAAACTCTTAGGTTTGAATTTATTACCCATCCTCTAAGAAATATTATAGTTATTAAGATGATATTATAGAAATGGAATTCGATGACGGAAAAATTGGTTGGTCTTTTAAAAAATGATTAGCAGAACGATGCTACCCCACAGAGCTCAGTGTTTGCTCTAAATTCAGCATATCATTGTTGCGTTTAAATCCAACTGCAAATGGATTTAATAGGTAATATCTCTGAGTAAATACTGATACTCTTTGAGATACAAAGGGAGTTTTAACAAAGGAAATTTAAGAGAGAAATACATTTGACTATAATGCAGTTTAATCACTGGATGTAGACTCCAGCAGAGTTTTTTAAATCTGTGTTTCTGGTGTCAACATGACAAATCTACAAACTGGATGTGAAAGGTAGAAGTTTTAAGGTTGCCCCCCTAGACAAAAGTTTAGAGCAGAAGAAAGAAACTGGTTGGGCCCTGGAGCTGCAATTCTACCAGCCAGTTCAGCAATTCTCTCCCAGGAACTAACTGACCATAAAGTTAGATTAAAATCTTAAAGAACAATCTTGAGAAACAGGAAGCTTCTCCCAGGAACTGGTGGACCATAAAGTTAAACAATCTTGAGAAACAGGAAGCTCCTCCTTGTGATTTTTAACTGGTATTCTCGACATTTTCCAATGACACCCTCCCTACCCCCTTGGGTTGTGGTTTCTTCCTTTAAATACCTCTTCTCCCAGCTACTCGGGGTCGAACTCCACTGCCCCTGCGTGGGATATGAGTCTTGACCCCAGTACACTGGTTCCTATCAATAAACCTCATCTTATTACAGCAAGGACAGTCTTATGTGAGTTCTTGGGGGGTCGAGTCATCCCGAGTCTTGAGTGAGGGTCTCCCTGCTCTGGGGGTCTTTCAGATGAGATAGTTCAAACCTGCAATCCCAGAGCTTAGACAGCTGGGGCAGAGGGGTCAGGAATTTAAGGGGAATTATCACACATACTGAGTTTGAATCTAGTCTGGCTATATGAGATGCCCATATATACATGTGTAAGAGCATAAAACTTGGTTTCCTGCGATTGAAAGTCAAATCTCCCCTATTTATCAAAGTAATTTGTACAGACTCTTTGGCAATTTTAAAACTTCATCAGGGGCTTTTCTATGATTCCTAGGGATGAAATTGGTTATAGGAAATTCCAAGACATTCATTTTTTGTTAAAAGAAGAAATGAATACTATTTGAACAGACTAGGAAGACTGATGAGATTCCTCAGCTGGTCAAAGTGTTTGCTGTTGAAGGACCAGGAAAATTCAGACCCCCTACCAAACAGAGTAGAGCCAAAAATGTAGGTCAGCCGGTTCAGTGACTCTGTTCCAGGAACTTGACTGACCATAAAGTTAGATTACAATCTTGATAACTATCTTGAGAAACAGGGAGTTTCCCCTTGTGATTTTTTTACTGGTATTCTTAACATTTTCCAATGATGCCTTCCCTACCTGGGTTGTGGTTTCATCCTTTAAATACCTCTTCTCCCAGCTACTCAGGGTCGAATTCCTCTACCCCTGCACGGGCATGGGATACGAGTCTCGACCCCAATGCACTGGTTCCTATCAATAAACCTCGTGTGATTACAGCAAGGACAGTCTTGGGGGGTTGCGTCATCCCGAGACTTGAGTAAGGGTCTCCCCACTCCGGGGGTCTTTCACTGTCAGGCTTGATGACCTGTCTTCAGTCCCCAAGGCCCATATGGTGGAAGAGAATTGAACCCTAAAAATTCTACTCTGATTTACACACACACACACACACACACACACACACACACACACACACACACACACAAATGCATTTCATATAAAAATGTCCTACCAAAAATATACATTTCTCTCCATATTTGTTAGCAAAATTGATGCCTTTTACCATGTGACTTCCCCTCCCCTTTCTTCTCGTGGACTGTGCCCTTCTGTACCTCAGTTTCCTTACATCTGAAAATAGGGATAACATCGTAGTTACCTCGTAGGTCTGTTGAGAGAGTCAAATGATAATCTAAGAAGAAAAACCTTGTCTGACTCATAATAAGTTCTCAGTGACTACTCCTATGGTTGATATAGCCAAATGATTGACAAGCAAAGTTTGGTTGGGGCCTTGACACACGTTGCTTAATCCGTAACTCGGTATTCATTTTTTTGATTTGCTGTTTTCTTGGTACACAATGTGGCCATCAAATTTTCGTCTTAGATCCACGCCTTAAATCAAGGATCGAGTATTTTGTTTAGTGGCTGAGAAGAGTTCATTCTTCAATAGTTGAAGCATTTAGTCAACTCTTGTTCTCTCTTTCTCGCTTCCCCTCTTCCCCCTTTGTCCTTCTCTTCCCATTCCCCTCCCCCTCTCTCCACATGCTTATAGCGACCTCTACTCTCCCTCCTCCCCCTCTCTCTCCCTCTCTTTCTGCCTTTCCCACTTAACTCCCCTCCCCATGCCATGAATAAACTCCATTCTATATTAGAAAAAAAATAAAACAACAACAAGAACAACAAAAACCCAAAAAAAATTTCGTCTCTGTCTGATGAAAAAGAAGAAAAAGTGAAGGTCCTTCGAACCATCGTTGTTTTCTCTTTCCACCATTATTTCACTTGCTCAGCTGGAAGAATGCCATGTGAGAACCCCATGACAGAGGCAACACCACACTCTTAGAGCCTGCTTCCTGCAGAAACAAGTCACTGAGGTCCGAATTCCCACAAAGACAGGTAGTCCTCTGGCCCAGTGACCATTATCTTCCTGAAGTTAGTCGGAGGATGTTTTGTAACACGGACTTAAATAGACTTAAATTCGCCAGATTTTTTTTTTTTTCATTTTAAGAGTGTTAAAGGGGCTGGAAAGATGGCTCAGCGGTTAAGAACACTATTTTTTCCAGGGGTCTGAAATTCCCAGCAACCACATGGTGGCTCACAACCATCTGTAATGGGATCTGACGCCCTCTTCTGGTGTGTCTGAAGACAGCAACAGTGTATTTATAAAATAAATCTTTTTAAAAAAGAGTGTTTAAGAGTGACATGTAGTATTTGTTTACTAACCGTTCTATAAACCGAGTTTTGTGTATTTTAGTTTTTTTCTAGTTTTGTCTGACAGATTTTCTATACATGCATAAAGTTCTGATTTTCTCCTACACCATCTTCCCAATTTTGACGACTATGCTTGTGATTTTTAAATTCATTTTGGGGATGTGTATCTGGACACTTTTAGCGAAATAACGACTTAACCTAAAGTTTTTTTTTTTTTCTTCTTTTTTTCGGAGCTGGGGACCGAACCCAGGGCCTTGCGCTTCAGGGCCTTGCCACTGAGCTAAATCCCCAACCTCTTATTTTTTTTTTTCTCTAAAGTTTTAATATTTACAAGAAGCAAATTTTATTTTTGTTGTTGTTTTTCCTTTCTTCCAAGAAGCAAATTCTCTCTCTCTCTCTCTCTCTCTCTCTCTCTCTCTCTCTCTCTTTCTCTCTCTCTCTCTCCACACACACACACACACACACACACACACACACACACACACACACACACACACACCCCTAGGAACCAAGGCAGGAGGATCTCAAAAGTTCGTGGCCAGTCTGGTTTCCACAGTGAGGAACTTGTATCTAAACTTTGTCTTTTCACCTCAAGGTTTTATCTTGTTTTGATCCTCAGATCTCATATCAACTTCCATACGCTAAAAAGAGAAGTCTTTGTTCTGTTGACCCCTCTAGGCCAGGGAAAGAACTGTGTGTTTGATGAACTCCGGGTTTTTGCGTTTGGAGTGGAGGGTCTCTAAAGACCATTCATTATTCATATGCGTTATTCCCACCTTATAATCAGAGGCCGTAGGGACTAACTGTTGGGGTGCTTGATTGAGGGTTACAGGTAAATCCGGGATCATCGCCAACCTCACTAAGGCTGGGGGCTCAGGCTACACGCTTTCTTCCTTCCTGACTTAGTACAAGAGATTTCAGATCTCTGGGAAGACGACTGGACAATGTCGGGGTGTCGTCTTCCTCTCTCCTAGCTCCAGTTTGGGTCCCAGCCTCTGGCGAGCCCCGAATACCCGCCTCCCACGGCTGCAGCTCCGGGGCTCCTGGGAACTTAAAACCGGCGGCCGCGTGACCAGGCCACAAACACGCGGCGCCGCACGTGTCCGCGCGGTCCCGCAGCTCGCGTCGCCGCCGCTAGCCAGGTTCCCAGGACTGGAGTCACCGCCATGCTCTTCCGCTTCGGCGTGGTGGTGCCGCCCGCGGTGGCCGGCACTCGGCTGGAGCTGCTGCTCGCAGGATCGCGGCCCGAGTTGGGGCGCTGGGAGCCGCGCGGCGCCGTGCGTCTCAGGCCGGCGGGTACCGCGGCGGGAGCGGCCGCGCTGGCATTGCAGGAGCCGGGCCTGTGGCTCGCTGAGGTGGAGCTGGCTCCGGAGGAGGAGGCGGCCGATGGGGCGGAGCCGGGCCGTATTGACACGTTCTGGTACAAGTTCCTGCAGCGCGAGCCGGGAGGCGAGCTGCACTGGGAAGGTACAACGCACCCGGGCCTCGGGGCCCGCACCCCGCAGCTCCCCGTGCACCCCACAGTTGGCCTCCGCTCGCCCACTCCTATCTCAATCCTACCCCGCTGCACCGCGATCCCTTAATCCCCCTGGGCCTGATCAAGACCCAGCCGGGTGGTTCTGCCTCGCCTCTGCCCCAGGCCTCTCTGTAATCTTTAAAGTGGCCCATCCCAGACTACAAAGTGCGGATTACTGGAGGAAATTTTCTTTTAGATTTTTGAGACTGAATCAGTGGGAAATAGCCAGCTCTTCCCCCAGAGTCAGCTCACATAGGTAGAAGACAATTCAGACGAGACTCGATTTCTTAAAATATATAAAGAGTAATATTGGTTGTAAAGAAGTAATACAAATGAATAATAGCCAGGTGTGTTAGCACAAATCTGTAATCTCAGAATTTGGGAGGATGAGGCAGGAGATTGCTGGGAGTTCACAGCCAGCCTAGGCTACAGAGGGAGAACTTGTGAGAAAGATTATATTAAGAAGATATGAGTGAAAGCATTTCCACCGTACAACACCTAAACACATTGCCTGCATGCATGTGCGTATGTTATTGAACAAATATTGTACAATATATAATTTTGAATACTTATTTTTCCTTAACAATAATATTAATACAGCTTAGGCTTATTTGCATATGGGTGTGCTTTACTTTTTAAGTGAAAAGTACTGTGCACCTGTTACAGTTCATTACCTTTTGATTTTCGAGATTTCGTGGATTGGATTCTAAGTGCATAGTTTTCTTTCTAGCGTTTGGAAGTATTTCTGTACAATAAATTTAAAGAAGCCACTTTACAGTTCAGTTAGGAATGCCTTGAAAAAGTGGTACCGGAGTGTTCTCCGACCACATTGGGTGAATCGAGACAGCCTTTTCTGTGAAGGAAATGAGCACGGAAGAAAACGGAATCTGTGTGGATGGCTCAGTGGCTCTCCCAATCCCATGAAGGGAATGCGTCTTGAGAAGTTCATATGGGCAGAAAAACAGACCAGTACCAGTTTGTGGAAACCAAGAGTGCAGAAAAAAAAAAAAAAAAAAAAAAAAAAACAAAACCAAAACCCAAGAGGAGCACACAGTTTCCTGGGATGTGTTTATCACCTTTGCTGGTCATTTTGGTCACTGCTGGGTTTCATGATCAGCTAGCATTTCACTATGTCAGATGTGAGAGGTGCCTGCCTTTCTCTGTCCTTCCTTTATAGTGCATTTCTCCTACTGCTACTGTGGCTTTTCTCCACTGTAAAATAATATCTGATAATTTTGATAACAGTGCATGATGTACGCGATCTTCCATTTCCAGGTTCCCTCCTTTATTAGCTTTCCTGGTACCACAAAGCTCTGGTGCTTGGGTTGCTATTTCTTTCTTTCTGTTTTTTATTGGGTATTTTTATTTACATTTCAAATGTTATCCCCTTTCCCATTTTCCCGTCCATAAACCCCTGTGCCATCCCCCTCCCTCTGCTTCTATGAGGGTGTTTCCCCACCCACCCATCCACCACTTCCTACCTCACCGTCCTGACCTTTCCCTACACTGGAGGGAGGGGAAACCAGCCTTGGCGGGACGAAGGGCTTCTCCTCCTATTGGTGCCCACAAGGCCATCCTCTATTACATATGCAGCTGGAGCTATGGGTCTGACCATGTGTATTCTTTGGATGGTGGTTTAGTCACTGGGAGCTCCAGGGAGGTTGGTTGGTATTGTTCTTCCTATGGTAATGCAAACCCCTTCAGCTCCTTCAATCCTTTCTCTAACTCCTCCAGACCCCATTCTCTGTTCGAATCTGTATTTGTCATGCTCTGGCAGAGCCTCTCAGGAGACAGCTATATCAGGCTCCTATCAGCATGTACCTTGGCATCAGCAATATTGTCTGGGTTTGGTGGCTGTATATATATGGGCTGGAACCCTAGGTAGGGCAGGATGTGAATGGGCCCTTCAGTCTCTGCTTCAAACTTTGTCTCCATATCTTCCCCTATGAATATTTTTGTTCCCCCTTCCAAGAAGGACTGAAGCATCTGCACTTGGTCATTCTTCTTCTTGAGCTTCATGTGGTCTATGGATTGTATCTTGGGTAATCCGAGCTTTTGGGCTAATATCTACTTATCAATGAGTGCATACCATGTGTGTTTTTCTGTGATTGGGTTACCTCACTCAGGATGATACTTTCCAGTTCCAACCATTTGCCTATGAATTTCATAAAGTCATTGTTTTTGATAGCTGAGTAATATTCCATTGTGTAGATGTACCATATTTTCTGTATCCATTCCTCTGTTGAAGGGCATCTGGGTTCTTTCCAGCTTCTGGCTATTATAAATATGGCTGCGATGAACATAGTGGAGCATGTGTCTTTGTTATATGTTGGAGCATCTTTTGGGTATATGCCCAAGAGAGGTATAGCTGGATCCTCAGGCAGTGCAATGTCCAACTTTCTGAGGAACCTCCAGACTGATTTCCAGAATGGTTGTACCAGCTTACAATCCCACCAACAATGGAGGAGTGTTCCTCTTTCTCCGCATCCTCGCCAGCATTTGCTGTCACCTGAGTTTTTGATCTTAGCCATTCTGACTGGTGTGAGGTGGAATCTCAGGGTTGTTTTGATTTGCATTTCCCTGATGACTAAGGATGTTGAACATTTCTTTACATGCTTCTCAGCCATTCAGAATTCCTCAGCTGTGAATTCTTTGTTTAGCTCTGAACCCCATTTTTAATAGGGTTATTTGATTCTCTGGAGTCTAACTTATAGAGTTCTTTGTACATATTGGATATTAGTCCTCTATCAGATGTAGAATTGATAAAGACCTTTTCCCAATCTGTTTGCCGTTTTGTCCTAATGACAGTGTCCTCTCCCTTACAGAAGCTTTGCAGTTTTATGAGGTCCCATTTGTCGATTCTTGATCTTAGAACATAAGATCTGTTCAGTTCAAGAAGTTTTTCCCAGTGCCCATGTGTTCAAGGTTCTTCCGCACTTTTTCTTCTATTAGTTTGAGTGTATCTGGTTTTATATGGAGGTCCCTGATTCACGTGTACTTGAGCTTTGCACAGGGCCAATTTGCATTCTTCTACATGCTGACCTCCAGTTGAACCAGAGCCATATGTTGAAAATGCTATCTTTTTTCCCCCCGATGAATGGTTTAGGTCCCTTATCAAAGATCAAGTAACCATAGGAATGTGGGTTCATTTCTTGGTCTTCAATTCTATAGCATTGTTCTACCTGCCTGTCTCTGTACCAATACCAAATGGTTTTAATCACTATTGCTCTGTAATACAGCTTGAGGTCAGGGATGGTGATTCCCCCAGAAATTCTTTTATTGTTGAGGATAGTTTTTGCTATCCTGGGATGTTTGTTATTCCAAATGAATTTGCAAATTGCTCTTCCTAACTCTTTGAAGAATTGAGTTGGAATTTTGATGGAGATTGCATTGAATCTGTAGATGGCTTTCGGCAAGATGGCCATTTTTACTATATTAATCCTGCCAATTCATGAGCATGGAAGATCTTTCCATCTTCTGAGATCTTCCTCAATTTCTTTCTTCAGAGACTTGAAGTTCTTGTCATATAGATCTTTCACTTGCTTGGTTAGAGTTACACCGAGGTATTTTACATTATTTGTGACTATTGTGAAGGGTGTCATTTCCCCAATTTCTTTCTTAGCCTGTTTATCCTTTGAATAGAGGAAGACTACTGATTTGTTTGAGTTAATTGTATACGCAGCCACTTTGCTAAAGTTGATTATCAGGCTTAGTAGTTCTCTGGTGGAACATTTGGCGTCACTTAAGTATACTATCATATCATCTGAAATAGTGATATTTTGACTTCTTCCTTGACAATTTGCATCCCTTTGACCTCCTTTTGCTGTCTGATTGCTCTGACTAGGACTGTATTGAATAAGTAGGGAGAGAGTGGGCAGCCTTGTCTAGTCCCTAGATTTTAGTGGGATTGCTTCAAGTTCCTCTCCATTTAGTTTGATGTTGGCTACTGGTTTGCTGTATATTGCTTTTATTGTGTTCCGGTATGGGCTTTGAATTCCTGATCTTTCGAAGACTTTTAACATGAAGGGGTGTTGAATTTTGTTAAATGCTTTCTCAGCATCTAATGAGATGATCCTGTGGGTTTTTTTTCTTTAAAAAAGTTTGTGTATATAGTGGATTATGCCAATGGATTTCCATATATTGAACCAATCCTGCATCCCTGGGATGAAGCCTACTTGATCATGGTAGTTGATCGTTTTGACGTGTTCTTGGGTTTGGTTTTTTTATTGTGTATTTTTGCATCGATATTCATAAGGGAAATTGGTTTGAAGTTCTCTTTCTTTGCTGGGTCTTTGTGTGGTTTAGGTGTAAGCGTAATTGTGGCTTCATAGAAGGAATTCGGTAGTGCTCCATCTGTTTCAATTTTGTGGAGTAATTTGAACAGTATTGGTGTGAGGTCTTCTATGAAGGTCTGATAGAATTCTGCACTGAACCCATCTGGTCCTGGGCTTTGTTTTTTGGTTGAGAGACTTTTAATAACTGCTTCTATTTCTTTAGGTTGTTTAGATGGTTTATCTGATCCTGATTTAACTTTGGTTCCTAGTATCTGTCTAGAAATTTGTCCATTTCCTCCAGGTTTTCCAGTTTTGTTGAATGTAGGCTTTTGTAGTAGGATCTGATGGTTTTTTAATTTCCTCAGATTCTGCTGTTATGTCTCCTTTTTCATTTCTGATTTTGCTAATTTGGATACTTTTTCTGTGCTCTCTGGTTAGTCTGGCTAAGGATTTACTTATCTTGTTGATTTTCTCAAAGAACCAGCTTTTGGTTCTGTTGATTCTTTGTATAGTTCTTTTTGTTTCTACTTGGTTGATTTCAGCTTTGAGTTTGATTATTTCCTGCCGTCTACTCCTCTTGGGTGAATTTGCTTATTTTTGTTCTATAGCTTTTAGGTGTCAAGCTGCTGATATATGCTCTCTCCAGTTTCTTTTTTCAGGCACTCAGAACTATGAATTTTCTTCTTAGCACTGCTTTCATTATGTCCCATGTATTTGGGTATGTTGTGCCTTCATTTTCATTAAATCCTAAAACTTCTTTAAATTCTTTCTTTATTTCTTCCTTGACCAAGTTATCATTTAGTAGAGCATTGTTCAACTTTCATGTGAATGTAGGCTTTCTGTCGTTTTTCTTTTTATTGACAATCAGCTGTAGTTCGTGGTGATCTGATAGGACACACGGGATTATTTCTATTTTCCTGTATCTGTTGAAGCCTGTTTTGTGACCGATTATATGGCCAATTTTGGAGAAGGAACCATGAGGTACTGAGAGGAAGGTATATTCTTTTGTTTTAGGTTGAAATGTTCTATAAATATTTGTTAAATCCATTTGGTCCGTAACTTCTGTTAGTTTCTCTATGTCTCTATTTTGTTTCTGTTTCCGTGATCTGTCCTTTGCTGAGATTAGGATGTTGAAGTCTCCCACTATTGTGTGAGGTGCAGTGTGTGCTTTGAGCTTCTTTTATAAATGTTTCTTTTTAAAGGTTTCTTTTATGAATGTAGGTGCCATTGCATTTGAAGCATAGATATTGAGGATGAGAGTTCATCTTGGTGGATTTTTCCTTTGATGAATATTAAGTTTTCTTTCTTATTTTTTGATAGCTTTTGGTTGAAAGTCGATTTTATTCATATTAGAATGACTACTCCAGCTTGTTTCTCGGGACCATTTGCTTGGAAAATTGTTTTCCAGCCTTTTACTCTGAGGTAGCATCTGTCTTTGACACTGAGGTGTGTTTCCTGTATGCAGCAAACTGCTGGGTCCTCTTTACATATCCAGTTTGTTAATCTGTGTCTTTTTACTGGGGAATTGAGTCCATTGAGGTGGAATTATGTTTGTGTGGATCTCTTCTTTTGGGTTGGTTAAAATTAGATTGCTTTCTCGCTTTTTCTAGGGTTTAGTTTCTCTCTCTCTCTCTCTCTCTCTCTCTCTCTCTCTCTCTCATTTTTCCATCTACTATCCTTTATAAGGCTGAATTTGTAGAAAGATATTTGTGTAAATTTGGTTTTGTCATGGAATATCTTGGTTTCTCCATCTATGTTAATTGAGAGTTTTGCTGGATATAGTAGCCTGGGCTGGCATTTGTGTTCTCTTAGGGTCTCTGTGTCATCTGCCCAGGATCTTCTGGCTTTCATATTTTCTGGTGAGAAGGTTGATGTAATTCTGATAGGTCTGTCTTTATATGTTACTTGACCTTTTCCCCTTATTGTTTTTAATATTCTTTCTTTGTTTTCTGCATTTGGTGTTTTGACTATTATGTGATGGGAGGAATTTCTTTTCTGGTCCAATCTATTTTGAGCTCTATAGGCTTCTTGTATGTTTATGGGCATCTCTTTAGGTTAGGGAAGTGTTTTGGTTTTCTTTTTTTTTTTTTCTTTTTTTTTTTGTGTGTATAATTTTGTTAAAGATATTTACTGGCCCTTTAAGTTGGGAGTCTTCATGCTCTTCTATATCTATTATCCTTAGGTTTGATCTTCTTGTCGTTTTACTTTTTCTTTGATGGTTGTGTCAATGTTTTCTATGAGATTCTCTCTTCTATCTCTTGTATTCTGTTGGTGATACTTGGATCTATGACTCCTGATCCCTTCCCTAGGTTTTTCTATCTCCAGGGTTGTCTCCTTTTGTGATTTCTTTATTGTTTCTATTTCCATTTTTAGATCCTGGGTGGTTTTGGTCAATTCCTTCACCTGTTTGTGTTTTCCTGTAATTCTTTAAGGGATTTTTGTGTTTCCTTTTTAAGGGCTTCTACTTGTTTACATGTATCATCCTGTATTTCTTTAAGGGAGTTATTTATGTCCTTCTTTAAGTCCTCTATCATCACCATAAAATGTGAAATTTAATCCAAATCTTGCTTTTCTGGTGTGTTTGGATATCCAGTATTTGCTTTGGTGGGAGAACTGGGCTCTGATGATGCCAAGTAGTCCTGGATTCTGTTGCTTAGGTTCCTGTGCTTGCCTCTCGCCATCTGGTTGTTTTGTGAGTTTCAAACTTTAAGGATAAAAGCCGCCTTAGGGAAACATCAGGTGACTAGGACTTCCCTATAAGCCTGAGGCCAGGGAGTTTCACAAGAATGTGCTGAGTAAATACCCTATTCAGGAAGTGTCCTAACCACAGTAAGGGCGGGAACCTACACACACACACACACACACACACACACACACACACACACACACATCCCAGTACCGGAGATGTCTTCCCACCTAGGGCCTCCAATGAATTCAAAGGACAATAGGCGGCCAATGAATTCAAAAGGTAATAAGCCCTGCCAATGAGAAATACCCAACTCATGCTGTAACCTAAAGCCTATACCCTGAAAAAGTATAAAGAGCGTGGGCCTTTCTTATTCGGGGTCGCCTCAGTCCCAATTACAGGGCCACCCCAGTGTACTGGATTATTAAACCTCTTGCTTATTGCATCGATCTCCGTCTCTGTGTCTCTGTGACTGGGACATCCCAAACGTAGGTCTGGTGGGGGGGTTGCTTTTCAAGTCTTACAGTTTCTGGTGTTAGCTTGTCTTACTGTCTCTGACAGCGGCTTGACCCTCCTGCAATCCTGTGTGTCAGAACTCCTGAAGACTGGCTTTCTCCCAGGGGGATCTGGGTACAGAGAGCTGTGTCACAGGGTCAGCTTCGGAGCAGGCAAGGATCCTGTCCCAGACTGCTCCTAGGTTCCTGTGTCTTGAGGACTTCAGGCAGGTCCCTTGAAGCAGAAATGGTAGTCTTACCTTTGCTCTCAGGTATGTCAGAACTCCTGGAGACTGGCTTTCAGCTCTGACTGGGTTTCTATTTCTTCTTTTTTTTTTTAATTTTTTTTTTAATTTTATTAACTTGAGTATTTCTTATTTTCATTTTGAGTGTTATTCCCTTTCCCAATTTCAGGGCCAACATCACCCTAACCCTAAACCCTCCCCTCCCCTTCTTTATGGGTGTTCCCCTCTCCATCCTCCCCCCATTGCTGCCCTCCCCCCAACAGTCTAGTACACTGGGGATTCAGTCATAGCAGGACCCAGGGCTTCCCCTTCCACTGGTGCTCTTACTAGGATATTCATTGCTACCTATGAGGTCAGAGTCCAGGGTCAGTCCATGTATAGTCTTTAGGTAGTGGCTTAGTCCCTGGAAGCTCTGGTTGCTTGGCATTGTTGTACATATGGGGTCTCGAGCCCCTTCAAGCTCTTCCAGTTCTTTCTCTGATTCCTTCAACGGGGGTCCTATTCTCAGTTCAGTGGTTTGCTGCTGGCATTCGCCTCTGTATTTGCTGTATTCTGGCTGTGTCTCTCAGGAGCAATCTACATCCGGCTCCTGTCGGCCTGCACTTCTTTGCTTCATCCATCTTGTCTAATTGGGTGGCTGTATATGTATGGGCCACATGTGGGGCAGGCTCTGAATGGGTGTTCCTTCAGTCTCTGTTTTAATCTTTGACTCTCTCTTCCCTGCCAAGGGTATTCTTGTTCCCCTTTTAAAGAAGGAGTGAAGCATTCACATTTTGATCATCCGTCTTGAGTTTCATTTGTTCTAGGCATCTAGGGTAATTCAAGCATTTGGGCTAATAGCCACTTACCAATGAGTGCATACCATGTATGTCTTTCTGTGATTGGGTTAGCTCACTCAGGATGATATTTTCCAGTTCCAACCATTTGCCTACGAATTTCATAAAGTCATTGTTTTTGATAGCTGAGTAATATTCCATTGTGTAGATGTACCACATTTTCTGTATCCATTCCTCTGTTGAAGGGCATCTGGGTTCTTTCCAGCTTCTGGCTATTATAAATAAGGCTGCGATGAACATAGTGGGGTACATGACTTTTTTATATGTTGGGGCATCTTTTGGGTATATGCCCAAGAGAGGTATAGCTGGATCCTCAGGCAGTTCAATGTCCAATTTTCTGAGGAACTTCCAGCCTGATTTCCAGAATGGTTGTACCAGTCTGCAATCCCACCAACAATGGAGGAGTGTTCCTCTTTCTCCGCATCCTTGCCAGCATTTGCTGTCACCTGAGTTTTTGATCTTAGCCATTCTCACTGGTGTGAGGTGAAATCTCAGGGTTGTTTTGATTTGCATTTCCCTTATGACTAAAGATGTTGAACATTTCTTTAGGTGTTTCTCAGCCATTCGGCATTCCTCAGCTGTGAATTGTTTGTTTAGCTCTGAACCCCATTTTTTAATAGGGTTATTTGTCTCCCTGCGGTCTAATTTCTTGAGTTCTTTGTATATTTTGGATATAAGGCCTCTATCTGTTGTAGGATTGGTAAAGATCTTTTCCCAATCTGTTGGTTGCCGTTTTGTCCTAACCACAGTGTCCTTTGCCTTACAGAAGCTTTGCAGTTTTATGAGATCCCATTTGTCGATTCTTGATCTTAGAGCATAAGCCATTGGTGTTTTGCTCAGGAAATTTTTTCCAGTGCCCATGTGTTCCAGATGCTTCCCTAGTTTTTCTTCTATTAGTTTGAGTGTGTCTGGTTTGATGTGGAGGTCCTTGATCCACTTGGACTTAAGCTTTGTACAGGGTGATAAGCCTGGATCGATCTGCATTCTTCTACGTGTTGACCTCCAGTTGAACCAGCACCATTTGCTGAAAATGCTATCTTTTATCCATTGGATGGTTTTGGCTCCTTTGTCAAAAATCAAGTGACAATAGGTGTGTGGGTTCATTTCTGGGTCTTCAATTCTATTCTATTGGTCTATCTGTCTGTCTCTGTACCAATACCATGCAGTTTTTATCACTATTGCTCTGTAATACTGCTTGAGTTCAGGGATAGTGATTCCCCCTGAAATCCTTTTATTGTTGAGGATAGTTTTAGCTATCCTGGGTTTTTTGTTATTCCAGATGAATTTGCAAATTGTTCTAACTCTTTGAAGAATTGGATTGGTATTTTGATGGGGATTTCATTGAATCTGTAGATCGCTTTTGGTAAAATGGCCATTTTTACTATATTAATCCTGCCAATCCATGAGCATGGAGATCTTTCCATCTTCTGAGGTCTTCTTCAATTTCTTTCTTCAGTGTCTTGAAGTTCTTATTGTACAAATCTTTTACTTGCTTTGTTAAAGTCACACCGAGGTACTTTATATTATTTGGGTCTATTATGAAGGGTGTCGTTTCCCTAATTTCTTTCTCGGCTTGTTTCTCTTTTGTGTAGAGGAAGGCTACTGATTTATGTGAGTTAATTTTATACCCAGCCACTTTGCTGACATTGTTTATCAGCTTTAGTAGTTCTCTGGTGGAACTTTTGGGATCACTTAAATATACTATCATATCATCTGCAAATAGTGATATTTTGACTTCTTCTTTTCCGATCTGTATCCCCTTGACCTCCTTTTGTTATCTGATTGCTCTGGCTAGAACTTCAAGAACTATATTGAATAAGTAGGGAGAGAGTGGGCAGCCTTGTCTAGTCCCTGATTTTAGTGGGATTGCTTCAAGTTTCTCTCCATTTAGTTTAATGTTAGCAACTGGTTTGCTGTATATGGCTTTTACTATGTTTAGGTATGGGGCTTGAATTCCTATTCTTTCCAGGACTTTTATCATGAAGGGGTGTTGAATTTTGTCAAATGCTTTCTCAGCATCTAATGAAATGATCATGTGGTTTTGTTCTTTCAGTTTGTTTATATAATGGATCACGTTGATGGTTTTCCGTATATTGAACCATCCCTGCATGCCTGGGATGAAGCCTACTTGATCATGGTGGATGATTGTTTTGATGTGCTCTTGGATTCGGTTTGCCAGAATTTTGTTGAGTATTTTTGCGTCGATATTCATAAGGGAAATTGGTCTGAAGTTCTCTTTCTTTGTTGTGTCTTTGTGTGGTTTAGGTATAAGTGCAATTGTGGCTTCGTAGAAGGTATTCGGTAGTGATCCATCTGTTTCAATTTTGTGGAATAGTTTGGATAGTATTGGTATGAGGTCTTCTATGAAGGTCTGATAGAATTCTGCACTAAACCCGTCTGGACCTGGGCTCTTTTTGGTTGGGAGACCTTTAATGACTGCTTCTATTTCCTTAGGAGTTATGGGGTTGTTTAACTGGTTTATCTGTTCCTGATGTAACTTCGGTACCTGGTATCTGTCTAGGAAATTGTCCATTTCCTGCAGATTTTCAAGTTTTGTTGAATATAGGCTTTTATAGTAAGATCTGATGATTTTTTGAATTTCCTCTGAATCTGTAGTTATGTCTCCCTTTTCATTTCTGATTTTTTAATTTGGACACACTCTGTGTGTCCTCTCGTTAGTCTGGCTAAGGGTTTATCTATCTTGTTGATTTTCTCAAAGAACCAACTTTTGGTTCTGTTGATTCTTTCTATAGTCCTTTTTGTTTCTACTTGGTTGATTTCAGCTCTGAGTTTGATTATTTCCTGCCTTCTACTCCTCCTGGGTGTATTTGCTTCTTTTTGTTCTAGAGATTTTAGGTGTGCTGTCAAGCTGCTGACATATGCTCTTTCCTGTTTCTTTCTGCAGGCACTCAGCGCTATGAGTTTTCCTCTTAGCACAGCTTTCATTGTGTCCCATGAGTTTGGGTATGTTGTACCTTCATTTTCATTAAATTCTAAAAAGTTTTTAATTTCTTTCTTTATTTCTTCCTTGACCAGGTTATCATTGAGTAGAGCATTGTTCAATTTCCACGTATATGTGGCATTCTTCCCTTATTGTTATTGAAGACCAGTTTTAGGCCGTGGTGGTCCGATAGCACGCATGGGATTATTTCTATCTTTCTGTACCTGTTGAGGCCCGTTTTTTGACCAATTATATGGTCAATTTTGGAGAAAGTACCATGAGGAGCTAAGAAGAAGGTATATCCTTTTGCTTTAGGATAGAATGTTCTATAAATATCCGTTAAGTCCATTTGGCTCATGACTTCTCTTAGTCTGTCTACATCTCTGTTTAATTTCTGTTTCCATGATCTGTCCATTGATGAGAGTGGGGTGTTGAAATCTCCTATTATTATTGTGTGAGGTGCAATGTGTGTTTTGAACTTTAGTAAGGTTTCTTTTACGTATGTAGGTGCCCTTGTATTTGGGGCATAGATATTTAGGATTGAGAGTTCATCTTGGTGGATTTTTCCTTTGATGAATATGAAGTGTCCTTCCTTATCTTTTTTGATAACTTTTAGTTGAAAATTGATTTTATTTGATATTAGAATGGCTACTCCAGCTTGCTTCTTCCGACCATTTGCTTGGAAAGTTGTTTTCCAGCCTTTCACTCTGAGGTAGTGTCTGTCTTTGTCTCTGAGGTGTGTTTCCTGTAGGCAGCAGAATGCAGGGTCCTCGTTGCGTATCCAGTTTGTTAATCTATGTCTTTTTATTGGGGAGTTGAGGCCATTGATGTTGAGAGATATTAAGGAATAGTGATTATTGCTTCCTGTTATATTCATATTTGTATGTGAGGTTATGTTTGTGTGCTTTTCTTCTCTTTGTTTTGTTGCCAAGACGATTAGTTTCTTGCTTCTTCTAGGGTATAGCTTGCCTCCTTATGTTGGGCTTTACCATTTATTATCCTTTGTAGTGCTGGATTTGTAGAAAGATATTGTGTAAATTTGGTTTTGTCATGGAATATCTTGGTTTCTCCATCTATGTTAATTGAGAGTTTTGCAGGATACAGTAACCTGGGCTGGCAGTTGTGTTCTCTTAGGGTTTGTATGATATCAGTCCAGGATCTTCTGGCCTTCATAGTTTCTGGCGAAAAGTCTGGTGTGATTCTGATAGGTCTGCCTTTATATGTTCCTTGACCTTTTTCCCTTACTGCTTTTAATATTCTTTCTTTATTTTGTGCGTTTGGTGTTTTGACTATTATGTGACAGGAGGTGTTTATTTTCTGGTCCAATCTATTTGGAGTTCTGTAGGCTTCTTGTATGCCTATGGGTATCTCTTTTTTTAATTTAGCGAAGTTTTCTTCTACGATTTTGTTGAAGATATTTACTGGTCCTTTGAGCTGGGAGTCTTCACTCTCTTCTATACCTATTATCCTTAGGTTTGATCTCCTCATTGAGTCCTGGATTCCCTGTATGTTTTGGACCAGTAGCTTTTTCCGCTTTACATTATCTTTGACAGTTGAGTCAATGATTTCTATGGAATCTTCTGCTCTTGAGATTCTCTCTTCCATCTTTTGTATTCTGTTGGTGAAGCTTGTATCTACAGCTCCTTGTCTCTTCTTTTGGTTTTCTATATCCAGGGTTGTTTCCATGTGTTTTTCTTGATTGCTTCCATTTCCATTTTTAATTCCTTCAACTGTTTGATTGTGTTTTCCTGGAATTCTTTCAGGGATTTTTGCGATCCCTCTCTGTAGGCTTCTACTTGTTTATTAATGTTTTCCTGTGTTTCTGTAAGGGAGTTCTTCCCGTCTTTTTTGAAGTCCTCCCGCATCATGATCAAATATGATTTTGAAACTAGATCTTGCTTTTCTGGAGTGTTTGTATATTCCATGTTTGTTTTGATGGGAGAATTGGGCTCTGATGGTGCCATGTAGTCTTGGTTTCTGTTGCTTGGGTTCCTGCGCTTGCCTCTCGCCATCAGATTATCTCTAGTGTTACTTTGTTCTGCTATTTCTGACAGTGGCTAGACTGTCCTATCAGCCTGTGTGTCAGGAGTGCTGTAGACCTGTTTTCCTGTTTTCTTTCAGCCTGTTATGGGGACAGAGTGTTCTGCTTTCGGGCGTGTAGTTTTTCCTCTCTACAGGTCTTCAGCTATTTCTGTGGGCCTGTGTCTTGAGTTCACCAGGCAGGTCACTTGCAGCAGAAAAGTTGGTCTTACCTGTGGTCCCGAGGCTCAAGTTCGCTCGCGGGGTGCTGCCCATGAGCTCGTTGCGGTGGCAGCAACCAGGAAGATCTGCGCCGCCGTTTCTGGGAGCTTCAGTGCACCAGGATTCCAGATGGCGTTTGGTGTTTTCCTCTGGAATCAATAATGTGTGCAGAGTGCAGTCTCTTCTGGTTTCCCAGGCGTGTCTGCCTCTCTGAAGGTTTAGCTCTCCCTCCCACGGGATTTGGGTGCAGAGAACTGTTTATCAGGTCTGTTCCTTCAGGTTCTGGCGGTGTCTCAGGCGCAGGGGTCCTGCCGCTCCTGGGCCCTCCCCCATGGGAACCCAGAGGCCTTATACAGTTTCCTCTTGGGCCAGGGATGTGGGCAGGGGTGGGCAGTGTTGGTGGTCTCTTCCGCTCTGCACCTCAGGAGTGCCCACCTGATCAGGCAGTGAGGTCTCTCTCCCACGGGGTCTGGGAGCAGAGAGCTGCTGCGGTCTGGTGGGTTTCTATTTCTTAATGCATCTACTTTGTCTGCTTTCAAATTTTCTGGAAATTGCCACGTGCATCATATAAAATCTGCAAAAATTAGTATCTATTGACACCTGCTGGAAATGCATAAAATTAGCAACTGTACATGCTATGTAACAATATATAACTATATATTACATATGTTGTATATAACACACAATACAACATATAATTATATGTTATGTAAATTGTAATTAATAATATATTTAAATTGTATAACAATCATAATATGACACAATTTTCTTGACTATAGTAGATATTATAATATAATATAATAAACAATCTTTCTGAAATTTTGCTTAAATTGAATTCAGATTTCATTTTACTTCATAGAAAGTTCTTCTGCAACTTAATTTCCTCTTAACTCTTTTAACAAAAGAATTATACTAGCCCATGAGATTTCGTGGTTAATCACAGAGTTTGATGAATGTTGTTTTGCTTATTTCTTGGGAACACCTTTCCCTGCAGACGTGGGATTTCTGTTGTAGTTCTTACTAATGTAAAGCTTCTTGATCACAGCCAGCTCTGGGACACTTTAACAACAAGCTCTCAGGTTGTCACCTTGCTTCGGATTCCATTTCCTTTTCCTTTGAGCAACGCAATCATTCGTTTTGTTTGCTGTATTCTCAAATAGCTTTCAGAAAGTGGCAGTTAGGGCAGCATCTGAGCCCTCAGTTTGGAATGTACCATTTTCTAGATCCTTCTCATCTTCAAGGCGCTTGCCCATAGCAGGCTTTGCCTCAGGACCTTTGAGAGTCAGCTTGGAATGTATTTTCAGATGTCAAAATCAGCACTTTCTTCTTCTTTTTCTCTTCCTCTACCTATCTTTCCTTTTCCTTTCCCTTTTTCTTTTGATGGAGGTAGTCTGTTTTGTCTTCCTTTGAAGCTTCAATTTTTTTTAAAAAATATTTTTGTGCCAGGATGTGTATTTTGTGTTGTTGGACAACTGTTTCCCTTAATCCTAAGAATTATTTTATTCAACCCAAGGAAATATTTCTTTGAGTATGTTATTCTCTGTTTTCATTTTTACATCTGAAACAGGATAGCCATATACCCTCTGTATGTTAGATATATTTCTGTATATGAGTTCCCCACTAGAGTTTTTAAAAATCAGCTATGTTATAATCTGGTCAGTGCACTGAAAATTTTACTTCTGGCAATTTTTTATTTTATATGAATGACTTTTTTTCTGGCGCATGTATTTGTGCACCAAGTAAGTGTGTGCAGTGCCTTCCAGGCCAGAAGAAGGCATTACAGATGATTATGAGCTGCCATTTGTGGGTACTGGGAATTGAATGTTGGCCCTCTGGAAAAGCAGCCAGTGGGATCTTAACCACTGAGCCATCATCTTTCTGGTCCCAACAGTCATTTAGTCATTTTTTTTTTAAATTTCCCAGATTTTTCTGTTATTTTCCGATATCTTCATTTTTTCTTTTCATAGCTGCTTGTTGTTAACGTATGGCTACAATTAATCTGAAACTTCCAGAAGATGTTAAATAGAGTTGGCCAAATCTTTCATTAGTTTAATCCCATTTGTAATCTTTTTCTTCTCCCTTTCATGGCTTCATTCATGCTGTAGAAATCCCTCATGTATCCCTGAATAAAGATGGCTGCGCTCTGAATAAAGAATATATGGTTAGCTCTGCCCTTGAAGTTGGTTTTGTTTATCCAAACCATCCCCTGAACAGGGGCTGCAGCCTTGGTCCAAGACAGGTCATTAGGATCGCAGGTGGCTGTAAGAGACCTGAGGGAATTTTGTCAAAAGACTCCAGTTCACTAACCATTGAGTAGTTTTACAGATGTTTCTGAAAAAAAAAAATCTAAAGAGACAAGGAACAATTATTATTATGAGAAGGATAGAGACCAGTGGGGCAAGGAGAGGTTAAGTACCAGGACTCCAGAGTGGATATACTGAGGATTCTGTGTTGGAGTTGGTCCATGGAGGTCGAGATTTATAAGCCAGTTTATGTGAGCTTTTTAACCCTCTCTTCCACTTAGACAGACTGATTTACACAGGACCAACATATATTTTGTTGAAGAACAGACAAGTGCCTCCTGTTTTGGCAGCCAACAAGTTGAGAGCCCTTCAGTTGTATAGGACCACTGAAGCTAGGAAGGTGAGCTGGTCCTGGAGGAGTGGTAGGTTGGATGGTGTCTGCCTACAGGGTAGAGATATTCTGAGATAGATATAAACTGTGAACACTCCCCAGGCCCCACCTCTACCCCCTACCCCGCAGCCAGACCTTTATCAACTACTAAGGTTGCCAAACTTACCCTAGTCATGATAAAGCCACAGTCTATCGGTTTCTGTGTGTGACTTGGGGCGCAGTGTAACTTTCTCCCTTGGTGGATAGGGTGAATTGAAGAAGCGTAGAGGAGCATAGGAAGTTCTTCCTTGATGTATAGGGCGAGTTAAGGAAGCAGTAGAGTCAGAAAGCAGGAGCCACGTAGGAGTAATGGTCTCATAGAACCTTAAGAAATAACACACGGCTTGGATTTATGACACGTTAGTTATCACTGTGGAATATGAAGGTGTGCTCCTCATCTTCATTAAAGACTCTAAAAATATTTTATTTAAAATATAAAGTACAAAAAAAGAGAAAACCCTTCACCAAACATACAACACAACTCTGCCGGACTTCCAGACAAAAATAGGAGTATTCAGTCTATCATCTTTCTGAGATCAGTCAGAAGTTCTTAGGTATTAAAACTTCCTGACATTGTATCATCAGGAAAAAAACATCCAGTTGTATACCTTAGTACTGAAACTGGTTTTTAAAAGAAGACCTAGAAAGGGAAAAGGGGAATCCGTCAAGACCACAACACAGCATATGTTAGGGAATCAGCAAGTAGAGAATCGTCAGTTCTGTTCCTGGCAAGTGTTTACTTCAAAGAAATCTTAGGCTGAGGCTAATATATAGTCAAGAATATAAATCTTTTTTTTCATTTGGATTACCTGAAAACAAACTCTTAAAGTGTATCTCAGATGAATAAAACTACAGCCAAATCTGTCCCAATGCAACATAAAAGGCAAAGGAATTTAGACAAATCTACCAATTGTAAACTATGATTTATTTGAAAGGAAGGAGATAAATGGGTGGAGAAAATCTTTGTTCTGTACTCTCATATTCACAAAGTAGAACATTTTATGTTTAAAGTACTCTTTTATTTATAATATCTTTGCTCCACTATATCTACTTTAGACCTTACTAGAATTACATTCTACCCATTCGTTTTAAACACTGAGAAAAAAGTGCACTTTTTAGTTTAAACAAAAGTCAAACCCAATCTACTCTTAGGCTGGGCTCTCAGGTATGTAGGGACTACAATCATGTCTACAGAGCAATAAATGTGTCCTACCACACAATGCTAATATTTCGTATTTGGTCGAGCCAACTAGAAGGTTACCGCCCAAGGTTAAACAATTAATCTGAACAGCAGCAATGATGACGTCTCTTTAAAAAGAAATTCAACTTTAGTTTGTCTGGATGGAACACTAAAAAGATTTCATCTATCAAAACATCTCTGTGGTTCTCACCTCCACAAGACTGGCATAATTTAATTGCATAATATAAGATAGGAAAATATGCTGAATTTGTATTTAAAAGAAAGTTGAACTGGAGGGTATTGTCCTCAGAGACTAGGAGGAGAAGGAAAATTCTGAAAGAATGGATGAAGGTAAGGGAAAGGCTTAGTTTAGCCGATATTCTTGCCCAGTAATGGGTTTGAGAGCTAGGTATGAAAAAAAAGACGTAACTATCAGCTAGCTTCAGAGGGTACAGTGGAGAGGTCCTATAGCTATAGGAGCCATCTACACCCATCAGAGGTCTGAGAAAGATGTTTGTCAGAGTATTAAAAAACGACAGAGACTTACTCTCTATCTTTACAGTTACCCTATGTGCCTCTGTGGTAACCTTGGTGGTGTTGTTAGAGGTTGAGGTCCTAGGGCAGTGTTGGTCTTCAGTCTCTAGGCCCAGAAGGTTTTCCTGTAGAGGAGGAACTTGGGGGGACTGACCTACTTTGAAGAGATAAAGAGGGGAAGCTAACTATTCAATGTCTCACCTATCCACAGTTTAGATAATGTCATGGTGGCAAGCAAGGGATGATGTCAGTTCTTTCCCCAGTGACCAGTGTTGCTACACTTGAAGCAAGCTGCAAGTGGGGTCCATGAGTGACCCATTTTCTTCAGAGGTGGCCTCAGGGCAGCTGCTAGAAGCTGGTATTTATCTCAGGGGGGGCCTTTATGGTGTTTTCCTGTTCCTCCTGCCTATTAAGGACTAAATGTCATTCTCGACAGATCTCTCTGAGGGATTTGAGGACCATCATTTAGCCTTTTAAATTTTTTCCCCCAAACTAATTTTTTCCTAAGCAAGAATTAGATCCACGTTACATATATGGCACACTTTAGCAAAATAAGATTACTTGTGCATAGATTTTTTTTAAACTATATATTCTCTTTTGTTACAAATTTTAAGGTAATTTTTGATGGGGGTTATTTTACCTCAGTGTTCTTTCAGATCCCAGGATGGGGTAAGTTGATGTTAAAGTTTTAAAGCAAAAGTTTTAAAGGTATCTGTGGCTATGGATGGAGGAACATTTTAGTAAATAAAAACAAGAAAAGGAAGAACATTTAGAACACTGAGCATCTGTAATCATACTTGCATTTTTGTTGATTAAAAGAATGTAAATACCATGAGATAAATAATAGTAGCCCATATTGGAAATAGTTTCTTTCTTAACTGTTCTCAGATATGACATATCTCTTTCCTGGGATGTTCTGTTGATTTCCTTCTCCCTGTTACAGAATCAGGATGCAAGCCCAACCCAGGACAAAGGTTTTATAAATAATTTTTAGGTAAATATGCTTGGGTCTAAAGTGTGCAGACCAAATCCTATCTCCAGAGCTAGCTTTTTAGTAGAGGAAAACAGCATGTGACTTTTTTTTAATATACCAAAAAGACATTTGAAACTCTCTATGACTGGCTCCAGTGGTCCACGTACCCAAAACTAGTTTTCATGTATCTGTAGATGGAATTAGACAACCTGGAAAGCTTAACAAATACATTCTGTCTTATAGACACACAAGGGAGGTGCCAGTGAACTGTGCTGGGGAGGCCCCAATGGGACCTTGTCCTCTGTATCAAAGTCTAAAGGAGACGGGCTGAGGGGTCTATGTTCTGATTGGGTAGAGAAGGAGACTTAGCCTTTGCTAGGAGAATCTGATGGATATGGTAGGAGGGAAGGAGGAGGAAGGGATGAGAAACAGAGAGAGGGGATATAAGGTATTTTTGGACCACTTCCCCATGTGGTGGCAGAATTTTTAAGATCTCTGAGAATTTGCAAGTTGAACGGGTGATATCTCCAAATCCATGTGAGGAAAGAGATTTAAGGAGACAGGCAAAAAGAGTTGAAGCTTTTGATGAGTTTTGTATTAGAAGAATTAGATACTACACTTTCTTGTAGAAAGTGTAGCAGTAAAGAAATTCCAGGATTAGAGCAAAGGCAAGATAGAGAAGAACCAGGAGAGGTTTTCTCTACACATCTAAGGGTCAGGAGCAGAACATGACCAGGTAGGCCCTGGGAGGGAGAAAGAAACAAGAGAAGAGAGGGGGCAGGTAGAGAGGTAGAAGGGAGATGGGATGGGTGGGCAGAAGTTAAGTGCCATTAGACAGACTCTTGAACTAGAGTGAATCCCAAGAAGATCATGGTTTTATCAAGAGAATGTTCAGATCATGAGGGGTGAGTGTCCTGACCAGGTGATGGGTGCTCAAGAGGTCACAGGGAGATGACCTGGCATGCCAGTATGACTTTACAGGAAGGGGAAAGTTGAACAGGCAGCTCCAAGAAAAAAGACACTTAACAGAAGGGGAGGAGAGGCAAATGGAAGATCTAAGGGAGAAACAATGGAATGACAACAGGAAATGTGGAGTTAAAGATGGTAAATTCCACAGGGAAGAATGAGTTTAGTCATCAACTGTAAGCATGTGCAGCAAAAACCATTAAGTAATATACATCTCAGGGGGAAAAGATTGCTGGGTTGTGACCAAGCCAGTTCAGTCAGTCTACAGGTTCTCCAGTGCAGGAGGGAGGATTAAAAAGAAAAAAAATACAATTAGACAACACTGTAGCAGGACCCCAGCCAGTTCTGAGGCTGAGGGGGGGGTTATTCTTTTTCCTAGTCTGCTTTTATACCATTTTAATGACATGCAAGTAATAAGGTCAGTTCTAGGTTAAGGAACAAGCAAGACAATAAATACACATAGTCAAGGAACAAGCAAGGCAATAAACAAAGTCCTGTGATCACTGTTTCTGAGGACTTATCAGGATGACCAAGACTTCTGAGCCTACTTCCCTGTCCTAGCCCAAAGTCATATTCTTGCCTGAAGCCTACTTCTTTGTTCTAGCCTAAAATCAGATTCCTCTCTGAGCTTACTTCCTGTCCTGGTCCAATTTCAACTTCCTGCCAAGCGGCCCTGAAAGCTTTCCACAGGGCTGTCTCTCTAGAGTAAAGGGACAACAACCCAACTGGGGTTGTAGGGTTTCTAAAGGCATAAGGTCAGGTCCTTCCCCCCACCAGAAAATTTTTCTTTTTAAGATAAAACAGAGGTCTTACTTGGTCAGGGGTGTGTGTGTGTGTGTGTGTGTGTGTGTGTGTGTGTGTGTGTGTGTAGTCATCTGATAAGTTTCGTGATTGACAGACGTTTTCTTGCTGGTGAGGGGTTGGGGAATGAGGAAGCTATTACCCAGTTAACAGAGCCTCTAAGTCACGAGGTTTCTGAGCAATGTTGTTAGGCCTCCTAAGGGAAGCCTGTCTGGGCTAAGCTCAGGTGTCTATTTTAGGGTATTGATAGCTGTTCCACCATCTTAGCGCCTGTTTTGTGACTTAACTGTAGGATGCTTGTTACTGAGCAGAGTTCCTACTTACCTTTATTATATGACTATTGGGCTGGGCCTCAGACACCTCAGTGTGCTGGGGCCGATCTCCACACCTCACTCACACCAGGATCTTTCCCAGCAAGCCTTGCCCTGTTGCATTTGCAGAGCACTCATTTTGTGGTGGCCTTTTGCTGTGGTAGAGGGATGCAGGCGTGAAAGCTTTCCTTCAGAGATTTTCCAGGCTGGCATGTGCTTAGTTGTTAGGTCTCCCATTTTTCTGTTGACCTAGAAGTCTTCCTTAACATCTTTGGGAAAAGATTTATCTTTTTTGTGTATGCTTGTGCCTGCATGAGATTATATATACTGTTCACAGTCTAAATGCTCATGGAAGCCAGAAGAGGGAATCAGTTCTCCTGCAACTGGCGCTACAGGGAGATTTGAGCTCCCTGATGTGGGTCCTGGGAATTGAACCGGGGCCCTCTGTAAGAGTGGTAAGTGCTCTTAACCTTACCAAAGGTTAAGATGGTTCACATCTTTCCAGCCCAGCTACTGTCTTCTCATTCTACTTATCTGTTCTTTTACCTCATACCTCATATTACAGCTTATTACAGTTTACAGTCACACTGGTTGTGTTTCAGTTACTTTCCTTGTTACTGTGACAAAATATGTAACAAAAAGCAGCTGATGGGGAGGGGAGGAAGGCTTGTTCATTAAGGCATAAGGCAGGAGCAGGAAGCAGTTGGTTACATTGTATCACAGTCAGGAAGCACAGGGAAGAATGATGGGGCTTAATTTTCTCCCTTTTATGAAATGTAGGAGAATGATGCTGCCCACATTTTACATTTGCTTTTCCCACATTAGCTAACCTACTCTAGAAATTCCTATGCAGCTATTTTGTCTGTGCAGAGGTGTGCCTCCTAGGTAATTCTAGAGTCTGTCAAGTTGACAGTCAAAATTAACTCCCACAGGTGGTTGCATTGAACTCTGCAACTGTAAGTACTGGGAACTTACAATGTGAATTAGTCTAAGTATCTATTAATTTACATAGCCAGCTAAAAGAAGCTTGCATAAGGCTTTTCCTCTTCAGTTCTCAAAATCTCCCTTGGGTTTACTTTCTCCAGACTCTGCCTCATTTTCTGAATCTGATTCCACCAAGCTAGGAGTTCATGAGCCTATGTTTAGAGAAAAGAAAAATTAAATGTCAAATGAGAAGTCTAACTGCCATTCCTTGATTTTTCCCATAAGATGGCTGTCAGAGCCCTGCTCTGACCATCAGAGCTGCCTCCTGTGGAATTTAAAAGAAGACAGAAATAGTCTTTTTATTACTAGTCTTAGGAGTTTCTTTTATCTAGAGAGCTGAAGGATTAGTATACTGTCTCTCCTCCCATCCACTTCTTTTATGTTTAGAATTGGCCACAGATGCCACGTTTGGCTATCTCTATCTGTCTTCTGTTGCCGTAGTAATAATCCAAGCAAGAGCAACTTAAGGAAGAAAATGTTTGTTAGGCCTTGTGAATCCAGAGGGATAGAGTTCCTCCTTGTGGGGAAGGCATGGAACAACAGAAGTAGCAGGAAGCTGGTGGATCACACACAGGATGTAAAGAGAAAGAACCGGAAGTGACGTAAGGCTATAAACCCTTGAAGTGGGTCCTGCAACATACTTCCTCCAGTATGGCTGTGTATTTCAGATGTTACATAACCACAGACCACGGACTGGGGACCAAATGTCCAAACACAAGTACAATTTTTGTGTAACATGGGCCTTCCTACCACACTGTGAGCTTTACCAGGGCAGGGACGTTGTGTCTTGTTCTTCGTTTGCTCAGTGACCAGGGGATGGGTGAACAGAACACAAAGCGGAAGAGATGGATGCTATTATTAGGTGTCTCCCAGGTGGCTTCACCTCAGTGACTTCTCCCTTGCTTCTCATTAAATCATCCTTGGTCCCCAGGCCAACACTGAGGCACATATTTATTTCTTTATTATACAAACTGAGGAGAAAGCTCTCCGCTATCAATCATGACAGTGGCATTGCCCCCGAGATCCTGTATTTTCATCTCCAGATGTTTTATTCAGTTACCTTGAGTATTTTCTTTCTCTCTAAATTTGTTCATATTCTTTAAATTCTTGACCATACTGAATGTATGCCTACAAACCTTACCTTCTGGTTCCCATAAGTGTGTCACATCTAAGTGTTGTTTATATTATGTGTTTTGACATTGTGAGAAATAATTCCTACCCTTTTTGTGTGTAATATAACTGAACTTCACTTGTGGATTTAAAAAACATTTTGGGTTATGTTGCTTGTATTTTAAAAATATACTATTTAGTATAACTTTAGATGTTCTGAGAACCTCCTGAATATATGTTATAGAACACTATAATATATAGAACGCTATATGTTATATATCGTGAGTCTCTGTTAACATCTCATATTGATCTGCCACCCTTGTATAAAAGGAAGGAACGTTCTAGTGGCTACCCCCCAGTTCCCATCCCTCATTACTATACACCTCCATTCAATTTCCTGACCCTCTGAACTTTTCCCCCTCTCTTCCCACACCTTATCCTGCCCCTCTTCCCCAACTCCCACCCAGATCCCTCCCTACCTTTACCTCCTGTGATTATTTTGTTCCTCCTTCAAAGTAGGACTGAAGCATCCACACTTTGGTCTTCCTTCTTGAGCTTCATATGGTCTGTGAATTGTATCTTGGGTATTCAGAGCTTTTGGGCTAATATCCACTTATCAATGAGTGCATACCTTGTGTGTTCTTTTGTGACTAGGCTACCTCGCTCAGGGTGATATTTTCTAGTTCTATTCATTTGCCTATGAATTTCATGAAGTCATTGTTTTTAATAGCTGAGTAGTACTCCATTGTGTAAATATACCACATTTTCTGTATCCATTCCTCTGTTGAAGGGCATCTGGGTTGTTTCCAGCTTCTGGCCATTATAAATAAGGCTGTTATGAACATAGTGGAGCATGTGTCTTTGTTGTATGTTGGAGCATCTTTTGGGTATATGTCTAGGAGGGGTATAGCTGGGTCCTCAGGTAGTACTGTGTCCAATTTTCAGAGGAATATTTCCAGAGTGATTTCCAGAGTGATTGTGAAAGACCCCCGGAGCAGGGAGACCTTCACTCAAGTCTTGGGATGACTTGACCCCCCAAGAACTCATGTAAGACTGTCCTTGCTGTAATTTACATGAGGTTTATTGATAGGAACCAGTGCACTGGGGTCGAGACTCGTATCCCACGCAGGGGCTCAGGAGTTCAACGACCAGTAGCTGGGAGAAGGGGTATTTAAAGGAAGAAGCCACAACCCAAGGGGGCAGGGATGGTGTCATGTGAAAAATCACAAGGAGAAGTTTCCTGTCTCTCAAGATCGCTTAACTTTATGGTCCGCTAGTTCCTAGGAGAAGCTTTCTGTTATCTTTACTAGGTCGGGAATCGAATATTTAAGGGCCTTATCTTAAGTTCTTTTATCTAGTTCCTGGGAGAGCAGGCTCAAGAAATGTGACCTTTTACCTACTTACAGGTAGAGAGCAGGGTCTGGAATTTGAGGTATTTAGGGCTTCTTAGGGGTAAGGTTGCATTTTTAAACTTCTGACTTTTTGGCTGTATTTTTTATTATTTCAGTTGTACCAGCTTGCAATCCCAACAGCAATGGAGGAGGGTTCCTAACTATGGGTAGCCACTGAGAACCAGGAGTAGGCCTGGGGGACTTAAGAAAAGACAAAGACTTGGGTCATTCATGCTATGAGAATACTAAAGCTTTACTGAGGTTCACAGTATATGTACACCAAGTCCACTGGGTAGAAAAACCCCTGGAAGCACAGTGGAAAAACAAGTTTATTCCCTCAGGATAAAAACATGAACAAAAAAAACAGGAACTGACTCACTGGTGTTACACCCCCAGGTGTAACTGGCCATCGGCCAAACAGAAAAGGCCAAGATGTTCCTTTGTTAAGAACAAAAGCTTCCACATGCATCAAGGTTCTGCAGGGGGCAAACACTGAAGGAGCCCAGGAGCGTCAAACACATTAGTCCCACATGCCAGGGAAGAGGCCAAAACCCAACAGAGATGACATTAGCCGAAATACCCAACAAAGGGGAAATAGAACCTGGTTAGGCATAGCCCCCTATTGAGGGATGGGGCCACTCACCTATCTCAAAATTATTATTCCCCGTAATAATTGTTCCTGTCTTAAGAGTGTAGCAGAGACTGAAAGAAAGGCCATCTAGAGATTGCCCCACCTAGGGATCCATCCCATCTACAGAAACCAAACCTAGACACTATTGCTGATGCCAACAAGTACTTGCTGACAGAGGAGCCTGGTATAGCTGTCCTCTGAGAGGCTCTGCCAGAGCCTGACCAATACAGATGTGGATGGACCCAGCCAACCATTCGACTGAGCACTGGTACCCCAATGGAGGAGTTAGGGAAAGGAATGAGGGAGCTGAAGGGGATTGCAACCCCACAGGAAGAACAACAATATCAACTAACCAGAAACTCCCCCTGCCCCCCACCAGAGCTCCTAGGGACTAAACCACCAACCAAAGAGTACACATGGACAGACCCATGGCTCCAGCTGTATATGTAGCAGCAGATGGCCTTGTCGGGCATCACCTGGAAGGGAGGCCCTTGGTCCTGTGGAGGCTCATTTTCCCAGTGTAGGGGAATGCTAGGACACTTGGCGGGAGTGGGTAGGTGGGGGAGCATTCTCATAGAAGCAGATGGGAGGGGGGGTGGGATAGGGAGTTTGCAGAGGAGAAACCAGGAAGGGAGATTATCTCTGAAATGTAAATAAATAAAATAAGCAATAAAAATAAAAAGGAAGGAACTGATATTTATGTATATATTATTAATGAGAGTGTATACTTATCCAAGTTTTGTTTTTTAACCCCATTTACTTTTTCTTACTCAGAAACTCATTCTTGGAGCTCATGGAGCACACCTTTGATCCCAGCACTCAGGAAACAGAAGTGAGTTTGAGGCCAGTATGGGAGAGAAGAATCTCAATTATATTACCACAGCACACTAACTGCTTCAGGCAGCCTTCCTCATCTCTGACATGACCTTCATAGTTATAAAGAGTTCTTATCAGGTGCTCTGGAAATGTTCCTGGTGTCTTTCTCATAATTAGAGTGCATATGGCTTCAGGGAGGAAGCTCTATTGGGTAGAGAGCTGAGTGTACTGCTTACTGTGGAGTAAAGTAGGGTCATTTTAAGGGTGAGGGTAGACAGTGCTTAACGAGATAATTACAGAGGAAAGCGCTGCCAGGGTGAGTGCTGACAGGGCCAGAGAGTCTACTGTGGAGAAAAATACTTTCAGGAGATCAGAATTGGCAGTGATTGAAGGGACAATTGTAGAGGAAAATGTTCCCAAGGGTTGAGAGACCACTGTGCTAACCTACATGTATAGGTAGGCTTCATAGTATTTTCTAAAATATCTGGACAGTTGGCTATCTGTGGTGGTATTTTAGTGTTTGGTGAATGGCAGGTTTATTTGAATTACCTCTTAAGGGAAGGGACTGTGGTTTGTCTTTGTTCTTTATTTGAAGATTTCATGCTAGACGATAATCTTATTATCTTTTTTGGGGGTAATTTATAATGTCTTGTGTTCATCAAGAGCCAAAGACATGATTCAGATCTTGGTTTTTGTTTTGTTGTTGTTGTTTTGTCTTGGTTTTGTGTGTGTGTGTGTGTGTGTGTGTGTGTGTGTGTGTGTGTGTGTGTGTGTGTGTGTTTTGTTTTGTTTTGTTTTTGACCGGGAATCAAAACCTTACGATTTCAACTCTTGTTTTCCCAGGCTGTTTCTTACGAGGGTGGGTCCATTCTTAGTGACCTTCAAACCTGGTAATTCTTAACGATCTGATAGTCCAGACTCTCTCACACTTGAAAAACTAGATTCAGTTGTTATACTGTTAGTTATACCATCTCAAGTTTAGAAGTATCATAAATTTTGCTCACTCAGTACTGAGCTAGAGGTAATTCTGAAGAAGTGTAGAAGGCATTAGTTTAACTAAAATTCAAAATAATTATGGTAGGCAAATGAGTTAATGCATATGAATGCTCTTTATGAACAAGAATTTAAACTTTGTATACAAGATCCACTGAATATGTAGTTGTGGGTTTATAATTGTGACTTTTGGGGTCTTCTCATGTCTGCTTTGTAGTCAAGGCAGATTGGATAAGATGGATGCTCGTTCTGAAAATACCTAAAAGCTGTGTGTGTGTGTGTGTGTGTGTGTGTGTGTGTGTGTGTGTGTGTGTGTAAATCAGAGTAAAATTTTTAGGATTCAATTGGCTTTGTCAGAAGTCCTGAGAGAAGGGATGTCTGGGAGAGGCATAAAGAATAACTTGAAGTCAAATTGTAGGTCCAAGCTGACAGCCTGTAGTCTGCTTGAGATGACTCCCTTGACAGCTTCCTATAAATAGCTCTTGGCTCTGTGGTCTGCTCAAGATTGTGATGTCCAGGAAGCATTCATAAACCCCAAAAGACCACTAGGGCGCTGATTCCGATATAATCACATGGGTTAGGGTCTTTATTTACAAGCTTGAGTTTGGGCCGCACTGCCATCTCTGACAGCAGAAAGGGAGGGTGCACCCCTGAGCTCTTAGGAGGACATGGTTTTATAGGAAATGGTGAGCAAGGGAGGGGAGTTTAGCCTGGCAAGTATCTAACTGAATAACTATTGTAGGCCAACAAGTGGGTGCTCCAAAGCAAGACCATATATAATTATGAATGGTCTGAAAGTACATCTGAACCAATCAGACTAATCTTTGATGGACTGTTGCTAGGAAGTAGCTAGGGAGTCACTCTAGCCAAGGACAAGCCGTGGGGTCCTTCCTGGTACTTGGGTACAGCTTGGGTTCTGTTGCAGGTCAAGTTCATAGGCTTTTATTTTCCTTAAGATGGAGGCTGTCCCTATAAGGCTTGAAGTGAGTCTTAATTACCAGGAGACCCCCCCAAGTGAGACACGAGAATGGAGTTTGATGAAAACGCAAGAGGTTTATTTTCCAGCATATCAGGGTCGACCTTTAATCAGCCCCTCATGATGAGTGATTAGAAGGTGACCTGAATGGCTATAACAAGCAGTTTTTATAGGGGTTTTAGTTTTTAGGGATACAGGTTACATCAGCAAGGTTACAGTTTAAACTTATTGGCTAAGCATATTGACCTTTGAATCTACTGGCTAGCAAGCATATGACATGCATTCGAACTTTATCTGGGACGAGAGGATCAACAATGTCCCCACTCCTCCCAAGAACTGTGGGTGGAGAATGGAACTTGGCCTACCTACCATTGACTCAAGGTGGGAAGCTGGTACTTGGCCTAATCTTGACCTGAAGTGGTGGATGTAAGGCTGGCAAAAGCTCCTAGGGTCCTTCACAGGAACCCCATAACCTACCTACTTTCTACCAAGCCAAGCTTCTTAATAGCTCTTACACTTCAGTAAGAACTAGGGTCCTTCATCCCAAGGTGGAGTAGGTTTGGCCTCTCAGTAGCTTTTACTCAAGACAGCTTTCTCTGGTTGAGACAGCTAGCTTCCAGCTTAAGATAGCTCTCTGTTGTTGAGACACCTCTCTCTGCTAGTAAAAAATTCTAAAAGCTCCCTGGACAGCTCATGGATTTTCTGACCAAGTCAGAAATCCTGTTATGAAAAGTCTAAAAGTTATTCTTGGGTTTCTCAATCAAAATCAGAAAGCCAGAAAACATTCTAGAAGAGCTGTGTTTGTTCTTCAGACACGTTTCTCCGGATAGCTGCTAGAAAGCATTCTAAAAGAGCTTTGTCAGCTCCTCTAAGTAATTCTTGGGATTTCCAGTCAAGGTCAAAAATACTGTTAGAAAAATTCTAAAAAAAAAAAAAAGACACATTCTAAAAGAGCTGTGTTCCTTCTCCACATGGATTTTCCAACTAAAATATATTCTGTAAGAGCATTGTTCACCTCCAGAGCTTTCCAGACATCTGAGCTCTCTTTTAAAAAATAAAAATTTAAAACAGAAGAACCGCTCTCTGCTAGCTCATCTCATGTAGACCAAAAACTCATCTTTTTATTTACATATCAATTCAGACATTCCAGGTTCCCCCTTGACCACCCCACAAATCAGCATTCCATGACCTTAGCCCCTTGATTCTTAGGAAAAGGACAGCAAGTACATTTTTTAAAAACACTGCAAAAGAATTGAGGTCTGCCTGCCTTAGCTGGGTGGGACCTTGCCCTGTGATCACCATTTCTTCAGTCTCTTTATCTCTTTCCCCATAGTTTCTTTCTGACAAGCTGGCTCATGGTGCAGTTGCCTCTGATTTTCTGCGTCGGCGAAGCCCCTCTTATAATTCATATTGCATCCTTCTGTTTTGCATAGTTGAGAGTTTTGAACTCATATTTTCCGTGTTCTTTCCCACAGCCTTCAGGGCTTTCCTGAAGGTCATAGCATTTACCATTTTGCTGAGACATTAGATACACCCTTATCTCCTGGACTCATGCTGTCTCTGTTATCTGGACTCATGTCATGTTATCATGGAGTCATTATCCTGGGCAGAGAAGACATTCCTCGAAAGAGGAGCATGAAAATTTGTATAGTATTATACAGACAAACTTTACAGCCACAACAACCATCAACACTCATAGAGGCCCATGCCCTGCTGGCTTTGTTCTATGGGCGGGAACCATGTCATTCTGTTGCTTACATGGCTGAGCTGGACTCGGCATGTGTGTATCTGTGTGTAAAATAGCTTTCAGTGTTACTGCTTGTGAATTTGGACGTAAGATTTTTCACTTGATTTACCTGCCTTTTGATTGTGAATGAAGAGGTTCTATAGTTAGAGAAAGATACCTAGATTCCATGCATGAGTCAATGAAATTGGAAATAAAGATGTAAAAAGACATAATCTAAACCAAACCTCTTAAAGAAAGGAAACTAGATAGTCTGTGATTAGAAGGCAAAATGCTATACAAGTGTAAAGTCTGCTTATTTCAGTAAATTCCATGCTTTCTTAGACCTTTGAGTAGAAGCTGCTTCTACAGAAAAAGCATAAGCTCTCATAAGGTAGCAAAAAGTTTAGACTGTCTGCTCTCATTTCGTGTCTCCTTCACTTTGGGCCACCTTCTTTTGTCTGCAATTTGGTGTGTTCCTATCCCAGAGTTCTTCCTAAATGATCTCCTCCTAGTCCAGGGCTGGAGGACTATGGGCAAATCAGTGTCCTAAACCTGCAGTCACCCTGCAGACCTCAATCTCTTGTCCTAAAAGTTCCCATCACTCCCTGAATTTAATTTTAGTCATTGAGAAAATATCACCATAACTTCCCCTAAAAAAAAAAGAAGAAAAGAAAAAGAAAAGACAACCATGTTTGGCGCGGCATGCCTGTAATCCCAGTATATAGGATATTAAGAAAGGAGGTTCACTATGCAAAGGCAAGCTCCTAAGCTGTAGGAGACCATACCTCACAAACCCAGCCAACAAGCATGCTTCCCCACCACAAATCTTGTAAATAAAAATCTTTATGTGCTTCTGCCATGGCCCATTAGCGGCACTCTCGAAGTGGATGTCCACTTTCTATCTCGTGCCTGACCAGTACTGATAGCATTCTGTGGAAAAACTTTCATCAGAGCCTCCGGTGTTGAAACTTAACCTTCAACGTTAACAGAAAGAAGAGACACCTTGTCCCTTTCCAGCAGGAGCAAATGTTATGAGCTACAAGGCTACTTGGCATTGTATGGCGCTCACATTTTTCTGTGTGTATGAGTTGTGCACTTCCTGTCTGTCGACAACCATTTAACTCTTTATGACTCGGAAGTCTATGAATTAGTTAAGTAGTATGTGGATTCTAGACATCACTGAACATACAAGCCCTGATGCTCTCACCTAGCTAGCTACAACTTTGCACATGTGTACAATAAGCCAGACACGAGCGGTTCTGACGGGTCTGTAGTGATATAGTGGAGTGTGTGGAATGGGATCTCAGACTCAGGCTCTATACTCCCAGCACTATAAAGACCTTTCTGTCTGCATATCACATCTAAATAAATAACTTAAAAAATTATCTTCCCACCATGTGGGAACACATAGTACCATCCCAGCATGTCTTGAAGCCTGAAACAATTCTTGGAAATTTCATTAAAGACCAGATGAATAGACAAACTGGAGAAGGTTTCTTTTCAGGATCTAACTGAAGAAGTATTCATGCACTCTGTCTTTTCTTCAGTGTTATCACTCACCACCGGGCTAAGTTTGTAACAGCAGATAAAAATACTACATTGTCCAGAACTCCGATTTTTAAAAAGGAGTCATTTGAAAACAGAAAACATTTAAAAACAGAACCAAATCTTACAACTTTTTAAAGGAACACAATAGAAGTCTTCCAGGAATTTTCAAGTCAATGAAGTTCTCGCTCAGGCTGGGTTATGGAGACACATTGGGCATGCCTGGAACCTTGGTTGTCTCAGAATCTGAGTCCAAACCTGTGTGGAGGTCAGAGGTTGGACAAGAAGAGCAGGATTCACAGACTCCTGGGGAGTGGCCTTGTAGATGAACGGGGGAGATGGGGACAGAATGCCATCAGCTTTGCTACTAAGTAAACATGGACTCCACCTCTGATACAAATACAGCTGGATTTCTTGAGGTATCACGAAGATTAGCTTCTATTTGGAAGATTAACTTCTATTTAAACTGAAAAGTGCCATGGAATTCTTGCAAACCTTTTCAGACCTTTATCTGTCGTCTTTTCCCACTAGGTGGCAGTGTTTCATAAGTACACTAATTTAAGGTTTGTGTGTGCCCTACCTCCCTCTCCTCCCAGTCCCTCCTGCCCCCCTCCTCCTCATCTCTTTCTTCTCCCTCCCTTTCTGTCTCCTCTTTCCCCTCTCCCTCTTTCCCTACCCTCTTTCTGTTTTGAGTCAGGGTCTCACTCTTTGCCTCTGGCTGGCCTGAAAGTCAATGTGAAAATCACTGTGTAGACCAGTCTGGCCTCTACCTCACAGGGATCCACTTGCCTCTGCCTTCCAGATCTGGGATTAAAGGTGTGCAGCACAACACCCAGCTTCCTCTATTTTAAACAAGTACCGTGTTCTCTCTCAGCCTTCTCTTTCTTCCTATTTCTTTCCCGGAAATTCTGAAAAAAAAAATTTTTTTTTCCCATTCAGTTAAGAGAGAGTTTCATAAGATTTAGAATTTTTAGAATTCTTCCTTGTGTGAAGAGGTAAAGAATTAGTTTTATGTTACTTGGAGATATGTAAATTACTTTGACGGGATTAAGGTCACCTACAAAGTAATTAAAATTACCTGTAAGAATCTTGGTGTTGGTCTTAGCCTTTTACCCTGTTTAAGTTAAGTTCTCTCATTTGCTGCTGCAAATCTCCGTCCGGCAGGCCTATGAACCTGTTTGCATCCTCCTGCCTCCGTCCGTCTCTGAGAGGTAGCACCATAATGACAGATTCATGCTATGGCTTTCAGCTTTCAATTCAGCCTCTCGGGGTTAAGGGACAAGTGCTCTACCCACTGAGCCATCTCATGAGCCTGCCTGTGGATGCCTCTGACAAAGAGGAAGGCTTTGCTCATTGTATCAGATCATCCTGCTATTGTTACGCCCGTGCCTTTGATATTTATGACATGCTCAAGAAAGGCTTTATCGTGGTTCCATATCAGTGTGCTCTGTGTCAGAATTTCCTGGAGAATTAATTCAACGAGATGAATTGCATAAGAAAAGTACCTTGTGAACTGTGATCAATCACTCCTTGCTGACATCCGTTGATATTGAGGTTTTACTGTGAGTGAACATATGTGCATTACGAGATTCTTATCCTGTTACAAATAAAAAGGTAGAGTCATTCAGCACCATAATGACTTTTAGTGTCCACTTAGACAGGGGCAACTTTGATACCACCACAGGTACTGAAATTTTTCTAAGAGGAAAAAAACTGCTTTGAGAAATCATGCTATTTAGAGTTGTTTATTGAATTTGTTTCAGGTAGAGATTATCTTTGCTTTTAAGCAGCTGAAACGTGATACAAAATTTTAATTGCTTTTTGTCAAACACATTCTTTGCTGTTTTCAGGGAAGAAAGTCTTTATTCTATCTTATCCTGTTTTAAAATGTCTAGAGCACTCTTCCAAGGCTTGTCCCCCACCTCCTTACTTTCTTTTTTTTTTAATTTTGTTGAGACACAGTCCTGTGTAGCTTAGGCTAGCTTCAAACTCTCTATAAAAAGGACAATGACCTTGCGTTCAGATTGTATAAGTCCACCTCCAAATCGCACAGGGTTACAGGGGTGCGTCATTAGACCAGCTTTCCCGTTTGTCTCTTGGGTCATCATTGTGAGCTACTATATAAAATCCCAGGGGCTTATGGACATGAATTGGGTAAACATATACTGGCCAGTGAGTTAGTTAAATAGATTCATGGAAGGTGAGCAAATGGATTCTACAGGGCTCTGATTAATTTGCCAGTGCGGACATAGAGTGAGAGCGAGAACCCCTAGATCAGGTCCTTCCCTGCTCATCTGCTCGTCAGGAAGCATGCTTGTCAGATTTGCTGGCAAGAGGAAATCAGGGGAGTCGGTAATGTGTTCGAGGGAATTAGCTTTCAAATATGATGCCCCACCCCCAACTGGAAATAAACCAGTAAGAAATCAGTAAAGATGAACGCTTATATTCACATTATTTTACAAGAACAGAAAACAAGGAAACTGTTTACCTCGAAAACAGTCATGACAAAGGGTTTTGGAGCTCTAGTTACTTTCAGGGGCCATATCCATGGTGTCTTAGGGTCTTATTGCTGTGAACAGCCACCATGACCAACACGAGTTTTATAAAGGACAACATGTAATTGGGACTGGCTTACAGGTTCAGAGGTTCATTCCATTATCATCAAGGCAGGAGCATGGCAACATCCAGGCAGGCATGGTGCAGGAGGAGCTGAGTTCTACATCTTCACCCAAAAGAAGCCAGGAACAGACTGAGCATCCCCAGGCAGCTAGGAGGAGGGTCTCTAAGTCCACCCCCCCCCACAGTGAAACACTTCCTCCAACAAGGCCACACCTTCTAATAGTGCACTCCCTGGGCCAAGCATATGTAGACCATCACACAGGGTTTGGGCAGAAATTTTTTAGAATTTGTAAACTAGATGAATTACTGGGGAAAATCACATGAGCCCATATGGAGTTACTGTTATTATGTGCTTGTCTCAAAACAAACTCTGCACAAGGCTGTCGTCAAAATCATGTGAGCATGTTTCAGTGGCGTTCTACCAGTGTACAGATTTCCATGCTTTCTAGAAGGGTGGGAATATGCTGGAGAAGAAACATAGTTAAGAGCTGGTAGGGAGTCGTGGAACACCAACTGTGTTAGTTTCTATGTTAAATCCTTTTAATAGGCTATCTAATTGATTCCCTCACAGCAACCCCATGAAGTAGTTAGGACTGTTTGTCCTTTTCCTGCAAATGAGAAAACACAAGCACAGGTTGCTTAAATGATTTTCTCATTACTGACTGTGTGGGAACAGTGAACAAGATACTCAGCCTTTTGTATCGTTAAGAGTCCACATCTGGAGCCCACGAGCCAACACCCAGTCAGAAATATCTGAATGGGAGAAATTATGTCTGTATTCAATGTGTGCAGACTTCTCTCTGGTTATGCGCTCTTCAGTGATAAAGAGCTGCAGCTATTTACGTCACCCTAGGTTCATGTTAGTTAGCCTACGTAACCTAGAGAGGACTTGGAGAATAGAGAGGGTGCATATATTGTACTGCTTCATGTGAGAGCACAAGCATCCCAGGACCCGGATGGATGACAGTGTGGCTTGGAATGGATTCTGAGTCTGAATCACAAGGTCATGATCTTGAGGTCTTCCAAGACAACGGTGTGATGAATATGAAAGGCTTCACCAGAGGATGTCATGGTTTTAAATGTCACAGGCAGGCTGGCAGAGAAAGATGAAACATGGCTGGTCCCTCCGGTCTGCTTGTCCTGTGCTGGGGTCCCGTGCCATGAGCTCTAGGCAGTTCAACAAGTGTCTGTCCTATGGGCTCTTGGCTGGGGTCAAGAGCTGGCTCCTGCCCAAATATGACACCCGAGAAGTAAGCCGAACTCCGAAGTTGGATAGAGGGACTCACAGTCCTCTCCAGTTGCCCTGACTTGGAAGGGTCTGAAAGATGGGGTTATCCTATGCATATTCATATACAAGCTGCAGCCAGGCCCCACCCCCCAAATCAACCACTCTATGCAGAACTGGCATCAGCTAGAAAACCTCTCCAACTTCATCAAGGCCATGGTCAGCTATGGCATGAGCCCTGTGGACTGTTTGAAGCCAATGACTTACTGGAGAGCGGGAATATGACATAGGTGCAAATGTCTCTACTTGTGGTGTCAGGAAAGGACAAGACCAAGGGGCTGGGGTCAAATATTCAAAGAAACAGGGGAGGAACTTTGATGATGCCACCATGAAGGCCGACCAATGTGTCGTCGGGCTGCAGATGGACACCAACAAAGGTGCCAGCCAGTCTGGCATGACAGCCTATGGTAGCAGGAGACTCTCTATGCCCCCAAGAACCACATCCTGCCTCCTATGGACTACTGCACCGTCAGCCTCCAGATGGGCATTCTTAAGTGTGCCAGCCGTCATAGCTGGGCATAGACAGGTGCGACAACTCTTCCATGTTCCTGTGGATGGGGTACACGCATGGCGCCAACCAGAGTGGCCAGGTCTTTAGACTGGGGCAGCAGATATAAACTCCAAGTATTGCCCACAAGGCTCTGCAGCTGACGGGGCTCCCACTGGGGGTAATGGCCAAGATGAGGCCCCTGAGTACCTGCCCTACTGCCAGGAGGAAGCCAGCTACTGAGCACCCAGGGGTGCCAGCTCCCTGCCTTGGGTCAGCATCCCTGAATGGGTTTTGGGGTTTTCATTGCGTTGTTTTGTATTTTGAAACCAGTTATCTCTTTGTATTTCTCTCTGGCCTGGAACTCACTGCAATCCTCCTGCCTCAGCTTTCCGAGGGCTGGGATGACAGGTCTGTGCTATCTATGCTCCCTCCTCACCCACCATGCCTCACTGTCTTCTGAGGATTGACCCACTAGTCAGGGAACATGGGTGTCCTTGGTGGGATAGCGAGGCTGTGCATTTCCTAGTAGGCCGTGGGAGAGCCTGTCCCCAAAGAGCTTCCGGTTCCTTCACCTCTTTCATGTCAGTTTGTGTTTTGCGAGCCTGTGGAAATTGCAGGCAGTTTCAATGAAAGAAAATAAGGGGTTTTGCGTTTTGTTTACCCCTCAAAGGTATTGGGTAAGCAAAGGCTTTCTGAGGGACTAAATTTACTTTCCCAAGACCCTCAGACTTCACCTTCCTGTGCCCGGTGGGGAAACTGAGGCAAACCAGATGTGGCCCCAACACCTTCAGCCCTCTCTCGTTCCTCTGGTTTTTGAAAGTCTCAGTTCTCCCTGCGTCCCTGAGCAGGCCGGATTAGCTGTACTAGGGCCATGGCCTCTGAAAGTGTCCCACATGACTCACAGAGGCCCCCCTGCGCTGCGAGATAATGTGAAATTCCCTGTATGGACCAAAAAGAAAAACAACAAAAGCCTCTATTTCTAAGAAAATACAAAGAAAGATGAAACATTAATGGGAGATGACTTCATTTAAAATCTACAGTGGAGTCCTGAGGGAAAGTGTCATATTATGGTGTAGAGAAGAGTCATGGGTGGCTGGAAATGCTGGGTGAAGGCAGGCTAACCGTGGAAGAGGTAGTTTAAAGGAAGTGATGGTTTGTCTAGGACTGGTGGCATAAGCTGATATTCCCAGATACAGGTGGATCATCGAAATAATGACAACGTAGGCTTGGAAAAGAGCTCAGTGGTAGAGCCTTTGCCCAGCTTTTCCTGGGTTTCATCTGTAGGGGTATGGGCAGTTGGAAAACAAGAATAGGATGAATTTGGTGGGTGGTTTAACGTACCGATTTGGAGAGGAGAATCCTATGTTATAGCAGAGTTTGTTAAAGTAAACACAGTTAGAACTCTAAGAGGCTCCATCCAGCCATGGATGGAAACGAATGCAGAGACCCACAGCCAAACGTCAGGCAGAGATGGAGAGTCTTGAGGAACAGTGGGAGATAGGACTGACAGAGCCAGAGGGGTCAAGGACACCACAAGAAGACCTACAGAGTCAACTAACTTGGGCCTGCGGGGCTCACAGAGACTGAACCACCCAACCAAAGAGCATGCAGGGGCTGGACTTAGACTCCCTACACATTTATAACAGATGTGTAGCTTGGTCTCATAAGGGTTCCCTAACAATTGGATCAGGGGCCGTCTCTAACTCTGTTGCCTACCATTGGATCCCCTTCCCCTAGCTGACTGCCTAGTTGGACCTCAGTGGGAGAGGATGTGCTTGGTTCTGCTTCAACCTGATGCCCCAGGGTGGGGTGGTACCCAACAGGGCTTCTGAGGAGAAGGGGAAGGAATAATGGGGGAGGTTTGCAAGGGTGGAACTGGGAGAGGGGGTTGCTGCAACAGTGATGTAAAGTGAATAAACAAATAAACAGCAACAAAGCAAACTGGAAAAATAATCTGCTTATGTGTCTGAGTACCGTCAATGTTTTTTTTTCAAGTTTTTCAAGTACATTGAAATATTATTTTATTATTGGTTTACTTAACTAGAAATAATATATGCCTAACAGTGTAATAGATCAGGGAGCAAGAGAAATGGCTCAGCAAGCAAAAGCTACTGCCTCACAACCCTGCCGACTACCTGAATGTGAGCCTGGGAACCCATGGCGGAGGAAGAGAGCTGACTCCTCACTGTTTCCCTCTCACCATGCACGTGCTCTGCTGCATGCGGACACCCCATTCGCCTCTCTGTCTCTTTGTCTCTCTGTCTCAGTCTCTCTTCACACACACACACACAGATATGCACACACACATACATACACACACACATACACACCTACACACACATATACACATACACTCACACGTGCACACACAAACACACACACTCACACGTGCACACACAAACACACACACGTGCACACACGTGCACACACAAACACACACACACAAACACACACATAAACACACACACATACACTCACAGATGTACACACACACATATACACACATGCACACACACACTCACACACACACTCTCACACACACTCACACACACACACACTCTCTCTCTCTCTCTCTCTCTCTTTCTCACACACACACACACACACACACACACACACACACACACACTAGTTATAGCAAAGAAAACTTTTAAATCAAGTCAGGTTGTCCTACAGATTTAATTTTAAGAGGACGACGTAGTTACCATGGGGACTCTTTGCCTCTCACCATTTTCCATATCTAATAGCATTTCCATCTGACACCTCATGCCTAGTCATCTATAGGTCTATCAATGCCCATGCTGTTAACTGTGTAATGAGATGAGTGGGATATTTTGGACTAAGTTGCCAGGAAAGCATCAACTTTTCTCCCAAAAGGGAGCATTCAACTAATGCAGCCTTCGTCAGGTTTCCAGACAGGAAGCTGAGGGATCACCCTCTGCAGACAGATGACAAGCATAACAACAGAGTTCATGTATGCAGGGTGACAAAGCTTTGGAGTTTTACAAGGAACTTGGTATTGACTGGTTCTGGTCTGTCTTTCTTTCCATCCCCATTCTGTGGGACAGATATCTATTTGTTTAAGTCACCACCATTAATAGTTTTTTCTGTAGTCCTCAACCTCTGTTATTTACAAGGGTGGCAAGTTCTAAGAAACAATGTCTGTCTATAGAGATGTGTTCTGAAAATGGCTGTTAGGCAGTTTTGCCGTTGTACAAACATCAAGTGTATACAACAGAAGCTAAGGCATAATACCCCAGTAGTGGTGCAATTTTATGGGATCATCTCATAAACGCAGCAGATTGGGGGATGAAATTTCTGTATGATTTGAGCTCCCTCATTGAGGATCATCTTTTATATAACGTCTCATTGAAAAGCTTAAAATATGTGGTTTATCATTTTCAAGAACAACGCAGTGTTTACAAATTACCTTCAAAAACCAGGTCCTCTATCACAATCAGCTCTGCATTTCTGGTTTCTTCTCTGTAACTAGACCAGGGTCCATGTGATGCTCACTATAGCTGTGTGTCTGCAACATGCATGAAATATATCATGTGATAGGAGCTGAAGCAGAAAACAGAGATGGTTCTGACAGCAGAACTAGATCAACCAAAGGCAATGTTTTATTAAGCTACTTAATCTATGTTATAAAGAAAGTTAATCGAAGAGATATTTTATGCCAAAATACTTTCTGTGAAACTGCTGAAATGAATGTTTGCTAGGCTGTGTTAGGGTGGAGTTGTCAGCAAGACAATCCTCCTTGTTTCAAGGAGTTCCGAGGATCAGTGCGATGGCTCTATGTTCTCTGCTTCTGAACACTGATGGTATCGAGGTGTAGCTCCCAGGAGGACACTGGCTTGTGGCTCCGTGTTGTTGGTGCATCTGTTGATACAAAGGAAGCTTTTGGTTTGTGGAAGTTTTTTGATAAGGCTTCTCGGTATCACAAGTGAAATAGCAAAATCTGGTTGGGAACATCTGCTTTTTTTTTTTTTTTTTAATTAATTGTTTTTGTGTGCTTTCATGGGTATACATATGGGCACTTGTAGCTGGATATTTTACTACTTGATGGGTTCCTATTTCTACTACCCTCATCTTTACGCCTTCCTTCCCTTCATCACTAGGTAGAGGAGAAAGAAGTCTAGAGGAAATGAAGGTATTGATTAGACTACTTCCTTCTGATTGGGGCATCAATTTTCTTGAGGCAAATTTGATCTTTGTCATCAGGATATCTTCAACTGGCAACTAGCAACCAACAACAGGTAACCTAGCAACAGCCGGAGGAGCAGCAGTGCTATCAGAGCCCCTCTCTGGGCGCCAACGTTTTTTTTCTTTCATTGGATATTTTTTTATTTACATTTTAGATGTTATCCCCTTTCTCTGTTTCCCCTCCAGAAACCTGCCATCCCATCCACCCTCCCCCTGCATCTACGAGGGTGCTCCCCCACCCAACCACCCACTCCCTCCCACCTCCCTGCCCTGGTATTCCTCTACACTAGGGCATCCAGCCTTGACAGGACCAAGGGCCTCCCCTCCCTTTGATGCCTGACAAGGTGATCCTCTGCTACACATGTGGCTGGAGCTGTAGATCCATTCCCTGTGTACTCTTGGGATGGTGGTTTAGTCTCTGGGAGCTCTGTGGGTCTGGTTGGTTGATATTATTGTTTTTCTTCGGCTCCTTCAGTCCTCCTCCATTGAGAACCCCATTCTTAGTTCAGTGGTTGGCTTGGAGCATCCACCTCTGTATTTGTCAGGCTCTGGCAGACACTCTCAAAAGACAGTGATATCAGGTTCCAGTCAGCATGCACTTCTTGGCATCACCAATATCATCTGGGTTTGGATCCCCAGGTGGGGCAATTCTGGATGATGGCCTTTCCTTCAGTCTCTGCTCAACACTTTGTCTCTGTATTTCCTCCTGTTCCCCTTTCTAAGTAGGACTGAAGCATTCACACTTTGGTCTTTCTTCTTCTTGAGCTTCATGTGGTCTGTGAATTTTATCTTAGCTATTCTGAGCTTTTGGGCTAATAGCCTCTTCTCAGTGAGTGCACACCATGTGTGTTCTTTTGTGATTGAGTTACCTTACTCAGTATTATATTTTCTAGTTCCATCCATTTGCCTAAGAATTTCATGAAGTCATCATTTTTAATAGCTGAATAGTACTCCATTGTGTAAATGTACCACATTTTCTATATCTAGTCCTCTGTTGAAAGACATCTGGGTTCTTTCCAGCTTCTGGCTATTATCAATAAAGCTGCTATGAACATAGTGGAGCATATGTCTTTGTTATATGCTAGAGCATCTTTTGGGTATATGCCCAGGAGTGGTATATCTGGGTTCTCAGGTAGTACTATGTCCAATTTTCTGAGGAACCTCCAGACTGATTTCCAGAGTGGTTGTACCAGCTTGCAATCCAATCCCACCAACAATGGAGGAATTTTCCTCTTTCTCCACATCCTTGCCAGCATCTGTTGTCACCTGAGTTTTTTATGTTAGCCATTGTGACTGGTGTGAGGTAGAATCTCAGTATTGTTTTGATTTGCATTTCCCTGATGACTAAGGATGTTGAACATGTCTTTAAGTGCTTCTCAGCCATTTGATATTGCTCAGCTGAGAATTCTTTGTTTAGCTCTGTACCCCATTTTTTAATAGGGTTATTTGATTTTCTTGAGTCTAACTTTCTGAGTTCTTTGTATATTTTGGATATTAGCCCTCTATCAGATGTAGAATTGGTAAAGATCTTTTCCCAATCTATTGGTTGTTGTTTTGTCCTATTGAGAGTTTCCTTTGCCTTACAGAAGTTTTGTAATCTTATGAGGTCCTGTTTGTTGATTCTTGATCTTAGAGCTTATTAAGATCTTGCTGCTCTGTTCAGGAAGTTTTCCCCAGTGCCCATGTGTTTGAGGCTTTTTCTCACTTTCTCTTCTGTTACTTTGAGTGTATCTGGTTTTATGTGGAGGTCCTTGATCCACATGGATTTGAGACTTGTATAAGGCGATGAGAATGAATCAATTTGTATTTTTCTACATGCTGACCACCAGTTGAACTAGCACCATTTGTTGAAAATGCTGGATGATTTGAACTCCTTTGTCAAAGATCAAGTGAACACAGGTGCATGGGTTCATTTCTGGGTCTTCAATTCTATTCCACTGATCTACGTGCCTGTCTCTGTACCAGTACCATACAGTTTTTATCATCATTATTGCTATGCAATATAGCTCGAGGTCAGGGATGGTGATTCCTCTGGAAGTTCTTCTATTGTTGAGGATAGTTTTCACTATCCTGAGTGTTTTGTTATTCCTAATGAATTTGAAAATTTCTCTTTCTAACTCTATGAAGAATTGAGTTGGAATTTTGATGGGGATTGCTTTTGTACCCTCTCAAGAGTCCCCAGGATTTCAAACATCAAAATTATCTGCAGCTTGCAAAATCATGCCCACACTAGAGCACGTGGCAAATCATAGTCTGCTTCTGTGGAGAATCTGAAGCAACCTCATATCCCACACCTGGATGTAAAACAAAAACATATTCCTATAACATTTTTATGTTTTTAAAGAAACCAAAGTTTTTACTACAGGCGCTTTTTGCCATAGCGCATGCATGGAGACCAGAGCATAACTTTCAGGGCTTGGTTCTCTCCTTCCACCAGGTCACTGTCAAGGATGAAACTTGGGTTGTCAGGCTTAGTGGCAATGCTCTTACCCCCTTCCCCCGGGGCGTCTCACTCACCTAGTGTTTGCTTTGTGAACTAATGCTAACGTAAGTGGTCTATCTGCTTTTAAAACTTGGGCTTCTGTTCATGAGGTGAAGCACAGGGAAATCACTAGTCAGTTCTGGGAGAGCTATGGAGAGGGGGAAAATCCTGTCACTAGGACAGTAATAGCAAACGTCTAGACACGACTATAAAACCGTTTCAACAGCAACAGAAACACCAACAAAAATGTATTAGACCAATTAAATAACAATTTATTAAACTCATTAATAAACATCTCTGTGGGTAACATAGACAGTAAAAGCAGAATTTTGCAAATATCTCCAGTCATTCAGAATCGATCATGTCAACAAACTGGTCTTCTTTGCTTCATCCCTTGAACTGCAGTATAATTAGCTACCAGGCGATTTGACCCTTTTGCAATAGGTGGCCAAATCTTTTGGTTTATCACCATGTTATTGTTCCACTGAACGAGGAATTATTAACTTAGTCTTGATGCTTTCGGTCAAAGTATTCAGAAGAATTTAAGTTTCTGATTTCCTCTAGAAATTATAAAGGGGAACTTGGTCATTGCGTTTAATTTTAAATGGAAATGTGACAGGTGAATGTATTAATGCCTGATGCATAATGTATAGTGCTGAATACCTCCCACAGCTTGGTGCATTAGTCTCCAGGGTGGTACTGCTGGAAGTTGCTTTCAGGCTTTGAGGAAGCCCCTAGGTTACTGGAGATTTGCTCTTGATTGGGGGAATGTGACATCTGTTTTCTCCTCTTGTTCCTGATTCTTGCTTCCTGGCCTATGAGGTGAGCAGTTTGGCTTCTTACAACCTCACCACTGCTATGTGGTACCTCTTCCAGAGACCAGAGCACTAGGTAAGGTGAGCCATTCTTGGACAGGAGCTTCCTGAACCATGGAACAAAATAACCTTTTCTCTCTCTAAGTTAAGTACCTCAGGTGTTTCATTATAGCGAGAGAACTTGTGAGTATGCCTAATGATGAAAGGTAGGTATCATTCCGTTCTCTCCTTACCCAAGCCACAAAATGCACTTGTATTACGGAATATGCTTTCATTGTAATATGGGCATCATGAACTCTAAGGTTGTTTTCCTACCCACTGGGTCAGTTGTTTTTCTCATCAGCATGTGCTTTGAAGCACATTCATGGATTGTGGTACTCCTCCTCATATGTGTCAATCACAGCCTAAGGTCCACCCCCTCTATCACAAACCCTAAGTTCTAGGTCTCGCTGAGGCAGCCTTCTCCACTGGGCACCATCTTCAACCTTCGCCACCTGTGACACACCATCATAATTTTCTTTATAATGTTGTTCCTAAGACTGTGTTTCAGCACTACTGTGTAGTCACTGAACTTGGAAAATGGCATCAAGACATAGTGTCCCCACAGTTCATGAATATTCTGTGTATCATTTATAAATTCTACAATCTTATAATTTAACTTATTTAAGTAATTCTTGCCATGGAAAAATTATGTCTAATCCACAAGGCCATTCATTCATGGTAGTAGTCATGTTTTAAACTTCATGGGTTATGTCAACGATCAAGAATAGATATAAAACCAGCTTTCAATAACACTTGGTCTTAGTTATATTAAACTCTGGAGTATTTTGTGTATGAGAATAATAGTGTACAAGGACTACAACAAGCAAGGAACATAGGCAGTGTGGCTCAAACAACAGAAATTCATCTCCCAGCAGTACAAATGACTAGAAGTCCTATATTAAGATGTTGGCAAATTTGGCTTTCGATCAGATTCATCCCTGGTTGCACATGACTATATTCTCAAAACTCATATCGAGAAGGGTTCAGTGGGGGGGGGGGGGAGAGTTGACAGTCTCTTGTCTCTTACTTTTCTGATAGGGACATCAGACAGGTTAGATCATGACCCACCCTTCTATCTCATTGTACCTTCATTATTGCCTATTTCCAAATATGGACCTATTGACTTAGGGCTTTAGTATGTTGAATTTGAATAGACATAATGTAGTCCATTTCAATGAGATATTAAGTGATTAGTAAATATCTTTAGAACGAAGTCACTCCTCAACCCAGGTCTGCCTCTGTCATTGTATTTCTTTGATTTATGTTGAAAAAAAGCTTCCACTATACCCATATGTTTCTATAATCATAAGAGTTTCACTTCTGATCTTGTCTGGTCTGTTTAGCAGGTGCTTAAAATGAAACATTTCTGTAAAATTCTGAGCCGAACTGACCTGGGCCCTTCGGGAGTTTCTCTTTGCAGAGCCTTTTTGGAGGCATGGCAGTGAATCCAAGCCCGAGTCTGTTAATCATGCCTTCTTCATTTCTGTATACTTCAGGTTTACCTGAAAGAGGACCAGAACATTGTAGCAGGCTTCCAAACGACTCTCTCAAGGACTTAGCTCTTTTCTCAAAGAATCCAAAGCGTGATTGCTAGTAAGAATAAATGAGGCCGGGCAAATCTGCACAGAGCTGTTTGTCCACTAACTTGCGATTCCATGTAATAATTGCTCTAAGGGCGTGTGGCTCATTTGCAACTAAAAAGGCTAGAAAGTTTTCATGTACAGGTAGACAGAAAAGCTGATTATGTATTTTGCATTCATTGTACAATTCTCCATAAGACAATAGCATCTTCAAGTAAATTTTCCACTGGAAAATTCCACTGGTGCTCTTACTAGGATATTCATTGCTACCTGTGAGGTCAGAGACAGAAATACACATAACACACACACACACACACACACACACACACACACACACACACACAACATTATACCAAATATTTATTACCATAGTAACTCTATTATGCTTTATTTTTTCCTGGTATTTGAAATTCTGGCCTTACTAAAATAGTGTCTTCGTGTATTTTATTAATATTTTAAATTAACAATTTCTAGCTATGTGCATTTATATAGCAGAATATATTTTAATTTATGTGCATGAATGACTGGATAGATCAAGTTAAGACACCATATATTACTATTTTGTAAACAAGCTTTGGATGATTACTCTTTCTAATTCTGAAATATAAATACTTTACTATCGCCGTCCTTTTATGCAGTAGATCTCAAAAAAACTCACTACTCTCCCCTTTGTGAAACTGTAAACTTTGAGCAGAATCTCATTATTCCTCCTTATTCCCCAGTCTCTGATAACTACCTCCCTACTCTTTGTTTTTATGTGTACAGACTTTTTGGATTCTGCATGTCAGCACAATCTTGAGTTGTTTTCTGCTACCTGTCTGTTCTGCTTAGCATAAGGTATTGCAGACTCACACATGCTATTTCAAATGTTGGGGTTGTCTCTTTATTTTTTGTTCCCATCTTTATTAACTTGAGTATTTCTTATATACATTTCGATTGTTATTCCCCTTCCTGGTTTCTGGGCCAACATCCCCCTAACCCCTCCCCCTCCCCTTCCCTTCTATATGGGTGTTCCCCTCCCCATCCTTCCTCCATTACTGCCCTCCCCCAACAATCACGTTCACTGGGGGTTCAGTCTTGGCAGGACCAAGGGCTTCCCCTTCCACTGGTGCTCTTATTAGGATATTCATTGCTACCTGTGAGGTCAGAGCCCAGGGTCAGTCCATGTATAGTCTTTGGGTAGTGGCTTAGTCCCTGGAAGCTTGGGGTTGTCTCTTTATGTTGGGTAGTTTCCCTTATGTATTGTATTTGGGCTGATGGATGCTCAGGCTGATGATATGTGGGAGTGGGGACTGTCTCTCCTTTGGCTACTTTAGGGACCCCTTTCCTCCTACTTTCTTGCCTTATTCAGCCCTGAATGAGGGTTCATGCGTAGTCTTATCTTAGGTTGTTTGATATCCCACAGAGGAGTGGATATGGGGGACAGAGGAGGTGGGTGGAGGAACTAGAAGGAGAGGAAGGAGGGAGGGAATACTGTTGGGATGTACTATATGAGAGAAGAATAAGAAAAGAAAAAGAAAAGTCTTCCCTTCACTAACATGTGTTATCTATTTAGTGTGTGCACTCGAGCATAGGCCAGAGGACAATCTTGGCAATCCTCCCCAGTTATTTTCCTTTAATCTTTAGGTACAGGATCTCTCGGTAAACCTGAAGTTCACTGATTGAGCTAGCCAGTCTGGCCAGTGTTATCTAGGAGTGTGTGTGTGTGTGTGTGTGTGTGTGTGTGTGTGTGTGTGTCCCACCAGTTACAAATGTGAGCAGCTCTGCTGGGCTCTTGAGTAGGTTGCAGGGATCTGAACTTAAAGTCATGTTGACTGGTGGGGGGAGTGTAGATTCACATAGTAGTTCTAATTTGCATTTCCTGGATGGCTGAGGATATTGAAAACTTTCCAATAGTTATTGGCCATTTGTATTTTTCTTTTATGAACTATCTGTTCAGTCCATTAGCTCCTTATTGATTGGATGACTTGGGTATTAGGTGTTTAATTTTTACAGCTTTTTATGGAGCCTAAGTATTAATCCCTTGACTGATGTGTAATTGGCCAATGTTTTTTCTCTTCATTCTCTAGGTTGTTTCTTCACTCTGGTGATTGATTCCTCTGTTTGTAGAAGCTTCTTAACATCACGCAGTCCTATTTGCCAGGTTTTGGCATCATTTCCTATGCATTAGGAATCCTGTCTATGCATACATGTCTCTTGAAGATTTATTTTTGGATTAATTATGTGTATATGCATTTGTTCATGTGCGTGCAGGTGCCTGGAGCGATGTAAAGATAGCATCTGAAGCCCTAGAACTAGAGTTATAGTGGCTTCAAGCTACTTGGCGTGGGTGCTGGGAACCAAATTGGGGTCCTCTGGAAGAGCAGTTTGAGCTCTTTCCTGCTGATCCAGCGATCCAGCCCCTATGCTTATATCTCGAACTGTTTCTATCCGTGTTTTCCAGTGGGAAAGCTTGAGATCTTACATGAAAGTATTTGATTCATTTTGGGTTGCTTTTTATGAAAGGTGACAGGGTATGGATCTGGTTTCATTCTCCTGCCTGCAGAAACGGTTTCCCAGCACTGTTTGTCAGTCCGTTTGATCAGCACTGTTTGTCAGTCTGTTTCTTTGACGAATGCTTTTGAGAGCCTGGCAGGAAGCAGGTTGCTGTCACTGTCTGGTTTTCTAGTCATGAATTACAGTCCTCCGACTTCTGATTTTGTGCCCGTACCCTGTTGCGTTTGTTCCTGTGGCTCTCGAGTGTTCTTTGAGATCTAGTAGGTGATCGCTCTTCCTGCTAAGCTCCAGCTCTCCAAGACCTCCGTACCAATCTTGGGATTGTTTTCTGAATTTTGATGGTGCTGAAGGTCTCTGTCTCAAACGTTCTTCCCTTCAACATCCGCACAGCTTTCTCTACTCCCTCTTTCTTTAATTTCACCTCGGCCCTTTTCCTATTATGCAGGGCAGGCCAGCTCTCTCCATCATTGCTGCCAAGCTCAGCTGCTTTCTACTATCACATTTTACCTTGCCTAGGTCTGCTGCAGCCTGACCCACCCTCTCCAAGAGCAGGCAGCTGGCAAACACATCTTAAATGTGTTTTTTTTCTGTATTTATTTTCCATTAGAACAGTATTACTATGCCAAAGACTTTGTAGCAACTCTCCCATATCTTTGGCCACTGTTTTTCACTAATAGCCTCTGAAGTTGTGACAGATGGTGTGAATTAATAGCTAAAATTAGAGATTAATGTGTTAGGTTCAGGATTTATGCTCATATGCTAGAAGTGAAAACTGTCAAGTAATTAAATTCCAAGGAGGATAACAAATAGCATGAATAATAAATATATTTTGTTTTATTTAAGAAGTCTACACTTATCCGATAAATGATGCTTATCCAATATAATTTCAACTTATGACCTTCTTTTAACCACAGTCTTTGGCCTTATAAAACTTCTGAGAAGAGTGAGCTTATTCTGTGGTTTCTTCCTACTGCAGTTGGAGAATGGAGCAGCGAATCCTGGGACCAGTCCCCATTTTCTTAGACTAATTTTTCATAATTGCCAAAATAACAGCCAAATGCACTCGGAGGATGCAGGTACTTTGTTGGCTAAATAAATTCTTTTCTACACTTTAAGCAATAATACACATTGAGCTGTCTTTATTTCAACCTTATGAACTGTTGGTATGTTTATTTATCTTAAACGAATGATAAGTAATTGACATACACCAGGTGTAATCTGGACAGGCAGTTTGCTCCCTGGCCATGCCCAGATAAAAAATCTAATAGAATAAAACAACATTATTACAACTTTTTTTTTTAAGACAAGGTCTCACTGTGTAGTTCCGACTGACCAGGCTGGCCTTGAACTCAAAGAGCTCTACCAGCCTCTGCCACTTGAGTGCTGGTACACAAGGGCTCTCACTACCATGCCTTGCCTTCTCCTGGCCCTCCGCCAGTCAGTTTTAAAAGTAGTTCAAGTAGCAAGAAACTTTCTTACATTTACTGCATTGAGAATGTTTTGATAATATTTTCTTTGTTTCTGAAGGATGCATTTACTGAATAACAGATTCTTGGTGAATAGTTTCCTTACAGTGCTTGAAACATGCTCTATCCTCTGGCCTGTCTGGCTTCTGATGGTAAATTGTTGACATGAGAACAGCTTTCTTCTTTTCCCCTCTTACTGTTTAAGTCTCTTGTAGCAAGGATGACCTTGAGGTCTTTCTGCCGTCCCCTCCCGGTGCAAACTTCTGAGATTACAGGCACTTGTGTACTACAGGCTGGAGCTGTTTTTGTTATTTTTCCCTGGTTGCTTTAAAAATGTTCTGTTGTCAGTTCTCAGAAATTACAATGGTTCTTAGTATGTATTTCTTTTGATCTACCCTGGTTCGGCCTCACGTAGCTTCTTGAATTTGTCTGTGCTTATGCTCCTTGACAGATTTCAAACGTTCTGAGGCGTTATTTCCTCGAGTGTTTTCTTCAATGTCATCTTTTCCTTGTCTATAAAGATTGCTTCTCTCAGTTTTCCCTGGATGGGTACTTTCTAGAATTCTCTTGAAGTTTTCTGATTCTTCCCATTTCACTCAACTGTGATTTTTAACTCCATTGTTTTTTAATTGAAAAATTTCATTGGCTTTTCAATATCCTTGATATCTTTCTCTTTACTGAAACTGATGTTTTTATTTGTTCAGAATTGGTCGGACAGGACTGTTGGGTTTTTATAGTCTCTTTCTTTTTGCTGCTGGGATCTACCAAGCATCTTCCTTAAGGAATAAGCTTGAGGACCTCCTGGTCCTGGATACAGTGACTCTCTTCTGCTTGGAAATTGAACACTTTTGGTAATACCCAGTGAGACTCTGGATCTTGGAAGAATCTTGTTTTGGACCTGACTTCTCTGGTACTGATTCAGTAGGAGTGTGACGATGCAATGTCACCACTGATGCTCCTCACTCGGTCTCCGTTGGTAATCAAGTGATTGTAGTCACGTTACTCAATGTCCATGTTCAGAGACATAGAAATATCTTCTTACTGTGCCCTCCATAGCATCCATGCTAGTCGTGTTGGGAATGGAGGGGACAATCTTGACTCTCTTATTAGCCTTGCTGAGTGGCAAAGGATGAGACCTCTATTTAAGACTAAGTGGAGACAGACGTTCACCTTCCACCCGGTCTCCAGGGATACTGTGAGGAAAGCCATCTATGGCCTCCTCTGATGAGTGAGTGGCTGTGGTGCTTCATTTCGGTTTGGTGACTGTGGAGTCACCCAGGGTGGTTGTTTGTATTGGTGGGTGTAGATTCACACTTTATCAGTGGCGTGGGGCTGGGGTACAGCAGTTATTGCCTTAAAGATTACAGTTGTGTGAGATGGAGGACTGGTGTTAAAGTACTTGCTGTACAAGTATGGGAATGTGAGTTCAACCCCCAACACTTGTGTAAAAGCTAAGTGTGGCAGCACATCTGGAACTCCAGTGCTGAGGTTTGGGAGGTAGGAGTATCCTAGAGGTTTGCTGTCCAGCTATCCAAAATGGCAAGCTGTAGATTTAAAGAGAGACCTTTCCTAACCCACAAAGACAAGTGTACCTGTATACTCACGTGCATAGACACAAACATAGGAACATGTACATAAACATATAACACATATGAACACTAATGCCAATATACACATACATGGATATTGAACATATAAGCATACAATTCACATTTACTCAAACACACATGCAACACACATGAACACAAATGCAACACACATCTGTACACATATACACATATACAATGATATGACATGCACAAACAAACATACAACATACATATATCCACATATACAAATACAACATATATTCATATGCAGCACAAGCAAGAACACATACAAACCTATAACACATATACAAACACAATTCATGTATACAAACGTAACAACTAGTGAATATTAGTGAATGTATACTAACAACTAACACACACACACACACACACACACACACTCTCATACTTGTGTACATGTACAGAAGAAAGAGGTCTATTTTCTGAGCTGTTCTTCTCCTTTTTCTGCTGGAAAGTGCAGTTCTGTGTGTTTTCTCTTGTCCTAACATCCCATTGGCATTAGGAGATTAGTGGCTTTGTGGATCCAAGTCTGGGGTATATAAAGTAAACAATGCCCCACAAAAGCTGTGATGTCCCTTAGACTCCAGAGTTATTCCACTCCTTGTTCTTCTAAATTCTTTATGTTGGTGTGCATTAAATGTCCAGTTCTGAATAAAATCTGCTCCATAATTCTAGATGTAGAAATTCCACCAACTAAAATTTATTACTCATTTTTTATTTCTTTGGGTTAAATCCAAAAGACAACACTCCATTCTAAAAGATGCTTTAATCACTGTAACTTAATTTGTTTTTTTTTTTTTTCTTTAAAAGAAAGCATTTAACTAGGGTCCAGCCTACAGTGTGAGAGGGTTGGTCCATAATCACCACGGTGGGAAGTAGAGAGGCACGATGCTGGAACAGTAGCTAATAGCTTTACCTCCTGATCTGTAGGCAGAGAGAGAGAGAGAGAGAGAGAGAGAGAGAGAGAGAGAGAGAGAGAGAGAGAGATGGGACCTAGCATGGGCTTTTAAACCTCAGAGCCCATCCCCAGTGAAATACCTCCTCCTTCTGGAGACCAAGCATTCAAATATCTGAGCTGTTGGGGATCACTGTCATTCAAACTACTACATTGTCGAAATGTGGATGGACCTGCAGGATAGTACATCTGAAATAAGCCAAGTGCTAATCTCCATCATGTGTGGAATCTAAAAAGATGAACCCTTAGAGGTTGAGCATAGAGTGATAGTTTTGGGCAGGGTGCAGGGGAGGATATGAAGATGCTGCCCAGCGGTAGGGGTTTTGGGGTAGGCAGGAGGAAATAGGGCAGTTCCATAGCACAGGGGAGCAGTCTGGTTGCCAAGAAGGTGCCACATAGTTCACACTAGCTGAAGAGAGCGTGTATATTTCCTCACGCAGAAAAATGATGAATGCTTGAGGTGATGGGTATGCCATGCCTTACAGTGCATGTGTGTACTTAAGTGCATGCATGCAAGTAAGAGTAATATTTCAGCTTTTTCCGGTGGCGGCCCCATGCAGTGAGGAGCTTGTGTTCACACTTGTAGCTATGCTGTCCAAGGGTCCTCTGTGAAAATTGCCTAAACATCCATGTATGAGTATTTAGAGACCAATAGGGGCAGTGAAGAATTCTTTGGAAAATGATATATAGCATTTCTATTGAACATTATAATTTATCTATATTTTAGCTCCTTAATATTTATATGTGTTTTGGAGGTACTATTTAAGTCATCATGTCTTTTATAGTGATCACTGAGAAAGATATTTGTTCTTTTATTAAGCTTATAAAATTTCAGATATTTCTGAGAATGAGCCATCCATTTATTAAAATCTATTCTTTGTAACAACCAATCAATTTGGGTAGTTTAACATGGTGTAATCCCCTCTACTGAGTTTCAATTCCCAGAGACAACTACTATCAAGACCACACATGCCTTGTTTATAACAGTACAATGATTTGTCTGTAACTGCACAATGACTTGGCTATAATTGCACACATGCCTTGTCTGTAACATCACAAGGACTTGTTTGTAACAGTACAATGACATGTCTATAGCATCAAATGACTTGTCTATAACAGCATAATGACTTGTTTAAACAGCACAATGTCTTGTCTATAACTGGACACATGCTTTGTCTATAACAGCACACATGCTATGTCTATAACAGTACACGTGCCTTGTCTGTAATAGCACAGTGACTTGTCTACTTTAGTCTACATTTCATTTTCACTCAGAGTAGTCTTCCTCATTTTCTCCCCATCTTCCTCTCCCCTTTCTCTTCCTGAACATCTATAAGGTCGTTTTTCTTCTTCAGCTACTGAGTGTACCAATGTAGTATTTCTCTCAGTGACTCATCCATATACCTAAATGACATACATATACATATAATTCCTAACTCATTTTAGTCCAAGTCCTTAGCCCGAGTGTCATCCATAACTCTAGCTCTGCTTGATAATCTGCTTTAGATCTCCTGGTACTCAGCCTTCATACTCCATTATTCTTTTTATTTTTATTTTTTCGGAGCTGGGGACTGAACCCAGGGCCTTGCACTTCCTAGGCAAGCGCTCTACCACTGAGCTAAATCCCCAACCCCCAAACTCCATTATTCTTGTTTCTTTCCTCCAGACCGTTCTGCTCGGTAAATAGTATGACTCTACACAGTATGTCCACTGACAGTTTAGAGATCTCTACTCATCCTCCACCATCTTCTCCTTACATGTCTAGTATGCACAAATCTAGTAGCTTTTTCCTTTCGCATTTACCTAGTGTTTCTGTTTCTACCAACAACATTCCCTCCTCACAGTCCTGCTTTAATACAGTCATTTTCTAAATAGGCTAAACTACTCTGTGTGTGTGTGTGTGTGTGTGTGTGTGTGTGTGTGTGTATGCGCACGCGCACGAGTGTGTTTATACATTAATGGGAGCATATGTGTGTAGAAACCAGAAAGCAACCTTGGATGTCATTCTTTAGGTAAAATCTACCTTATTTTTGAGACCAGGTCTCTCATTTGCCTGGAGTTCACCAAATAGGTCAAGTAGGATGGCCAATGAACTCTAAGAATCCACCTATCTCTATCCCCCAGCTCTGGGGTTACAAAATGGCTGCTGAGCCAGCTTGTTCTATGAGCTCTCGGGTCCTCACACTTTACTGGGCTGTTTGGCCAGAGTTCTGGACTCTCAGCTTCATTACTCCAGAGTTAATTTTTCCTCTAATCTGAGAGTCATTTCAGGATAAAAGTGTGGTCTCATCACACGACAGCTTAAAACTGTTTGGAAATCCTTACTGTGACCCTGAATACGACACTACCTGTCTCGAATATTTGCTGAAGAAGCAATAAACATCATTGCAGCATTTGCTGTTAAAATAGCAAAGCCATACTTACTTTTCTGTTGTATATTCTGGTAGGAGTTGAGTTACTGGTCCATCTGAATATCATCCACTAAGTATCAAATGACTTAGTGGGACCGATGGTGCAGTGCCTTTTAGCTATCAAAAGAGAGGGATCTTGTCTAGGAAGATCAGTTTTTTATTTATTGAGAGAGTAGTTCTATATTCTAAAGAATCAGCCACTAGTTAAAGAGTATTTCTAGACTTTATGCCAAGCAACTTTTTAAGACTGAAAGTAGCAAGGGAGTGAAAATTTTTATATTCATAACGAACACAATTTATTCCTACAAATCACAGACATTTGTTTTACTTATATAATAGGATAAGGAGGAGATAATTCACACTGAGATGAACCTATAAGATCATAGGATGAACCTATAAGACGAACCTATAATACAGTTTGAATTTTATTTTTCAAAGAAATAAAGGCTCGAGTGTCTTTATTTACCCTGTTATAATAAAGTGCTGTAGTCTGAGAGATTTAATAAACCAGAAATATAGTTCTCAGAGTTCTGAGAGTAGGTCAAAGCAGGAACAAGGCATATTCAGCATCTAGTGAAAGTTTACTTTCCCATTCACTGATGGCATCTGTTTGGGTTCTCCCAAGGAGAAGAAATGGAGATGCTTCAACATAGAGCTCTGGTGGCAGTGCAAACATTCAGCTCAACATGAGACTCTGGGGAAGAAGCAAGCAATCACACCACAATATCTGGTGTAGCTGACCTTGGAAAAAACTGCAAAGTCGGCAAATGACGTCTTTAGAGACATGCTCTTCTCTTTCTCCCTTGCTCTGTGGCACTGGGAAGGAGGATCATGTGTCTTTTGTGCATGTGAAGGAGGCTAGGGGCAGCAGAAGGCATCAGGTGCTGGAGGGAGAGGGACCTATTGGAGTCGGGGTACTAATCACACTGAGTTTAGAAGTTCAGCAGGCTTAAGTAAACTAATCAACCTCTGCGATACTCAGTTTCCTCATCTTTAAGTAAGACTAGTTCATGTTTCACCTGAGAATTAGATTGGCTGTGATCATATACTATTTAATATATTCATACCTAAATATTTACTGTTCGCGTTGGCACTAAGATACTTTATTACTGACCTGGATTGTAATTTGCATACCATAAAGATAACATAGAATCCAAGCATAATAATGACTATGAAACCGTTTCAAATGGTTATTTGGCTATAAAAAGAGTCATAGCTTGTTGTAATGTACTGAGAGAGTCCATGGAGTCCTGAAAGACTTAATAAGCATCTTTTTTTAAAAAAATTAAAACTCATGTACTTAGAAGGAACTCAGACACTATGATTTTATAAGTAACTTTATGAAGCCCAATTTTCTCTGACTGTAGCCAGTTTCATTTTGTAATTAAACAGGCTTTGTGTTTATTTCTATCTTACTACTAATTTTGTCCCAGTCATTTCGAGGCTGTCTAAGCAGAACAGTGACTTAATTGCTGTTTGTTATTTCTTGTTCTAGGAAATGGACCTCACCATGACCGTTGCTGCACATATAATGAAAACAACTTGGTGGATGGTGTTTATTGTCTCCCAGTAGGACACTGGATTGAGGCCACTGGGCACACCAACGAAATGAAGCACACCACAGACTTCTATTTTAATATTGCAGGCCACCAAGCCATGCATTATTCAAGGTAAAAATAGTGCCACGTTTATAAGCTTCAAAGTAGGGCCGAAGGCAGTGTTAGGACAATGGAAATATTTACCGAGTTCAAAACCGCAGTGCTTTGAGCAGACAAATTACAGTGTGTCCGTGCACGAGCTCTATCCGATCTCTGTGCGAAAGAGGTTTATAGAATTCTTTATTCCATGTAGATGCAGCTACCAGCATGTTTAGACAGAACAGTAGTTAGCGAATCTACTGATTGGGTGGCTTTATTATAAAAATTGTTCTGATATATTCCTTATACTATAAGGAGACAAATGCTTGTGGTCTCCTTTTCAATCTTTTCTCAATTATAAGTGTGAAAAATAAGCCGTAAGAATAGATCGTTACTTACTTATCATTCATTATTCCCTCCATTTTCTTCACTGTCACTTGACGGAAGTGATGTTAAACCACCTATGGCTCCTCTCTCCAGAACTCTAAAGACTGTGTATGTTCTTTATTTGTTAATGTATTGATTTCCCTAGATTCCAAGTGTGACTTTTAATCCTCATTTTTACTGTCCCTTACACTAATCTCTATCCCACAAATCAAAACATTTCCACTCTTTACTACCTTCATGGAAATTATATTCTATGATCTATCAGTTTTTGATCCCATCTCGTCATTTCCTACTTTGTAAGAGCATATTGTGTTTTGTGCCTTATTTCTTCCAACCCTATTTCCTGTGATTATTACATGTTTTTAAGATATACAGAACTTTTATTTAATATAGTGAAAGTGTCTTTTATATTCTAATTGATTAAAATGTAAAACCAATCTTCAAATATTAAATATTATTTACTGTTGAACGTAGAGTTACTATACCCACAGACAAAACAATTTTTTTAAAGTATACTTTATTTTATGTGCATGGATATGTGGCCTGCAGGTATGTTTGTGTACTACATATGTGCTCAGTGCCTGAGGAGACCAGAAGAGAAAATTGCATCCCCAGAACTGGGGTTACAGACAGTTGTGAGCTGCTATAGGGGTGCTGGGAATAAAACCTGGATCCACTTGAAGAGCATCCAGTTCTTTTAGCCACTGAGCCATTTTTCCAACCTCTTTCAGTGTGTTCTAGGAAACATATTGTTTTAGATAAGACCTCACGAGAGAAAGGAACTAGACAAAGACTACATTCTTCAAAGTGCAAGAGCATTGCTATTCTTTTTGAATATACTCCCTTTCAAATTCATGTTTGATGCTAGCTTGCTGGATTGCACACATGGCGTGAGAGAGACAGGGTTATGCATTAGTCATGAACGTAAGGCCCAAGCAACACAGTTAAATGTGCTGCCATTCACCGAGAAGAGGGCGACGGGAGGGGGATGTTTGAGGGGGATGAGCATCTTTGGAATGCTACTGAGATGCCAGCACACATAGCAGTAGTTTGATGCACAGAAATTAGGCGGGGAATTTGAAACAGTGATGCATGTCTGGTGGTGGTGGGGTGGGTGGTTTCCGCTGGAGATGACGTTCAGAGTGACAAGTGTCATGAGACAATTGAGCAAAGGCGTGAGATAAAGGAGAAATGGAGATGAAATGAGAGCAGAAAGCATTGGTCTGTGTAATTCAGATGTCTAAGGAAACAACAGTTTGTGCTGAGCCAGTCTAAGGTCCAGTGAGGATGATCTTGGGCCTTGTCTCTCATCTGTCCTCAGCAAGACTCCCTAGACCATTTAAAGTGTCTGTCACAGGGTTGAGAGACTTCACTCTGGGGCATGATTACCTCATCCCTCCTAACCGCCTTCAATGGCTGCCTTTAAAGCGTCACCTTGGGTGCTCGTTGGACCTGTTGGAGCCACATTCCACTGTTATTCCATATTCTTCACTGTTAGTTTTATTGCTCTCCATTTTGGAGACTTTCTCAGTATTCACTTTTTCCAAAACAAACTACGGAATATTTTCTTAATTTTGGTAATTTAATTTTTATTGTATTGTGACTTTTGTTATCTTCATTTTTTCCAGTTTATGAATGGATGTATTCTTGAACCTCTCTTACACTTAACAGTGACTCAAAAGTTCTCCTACCAAGATGATCTTGTTTTCTCCCCAGTTAGATGCTCTTTACATCTTCAAATATTTCCTGTTTGTAGTTTTTAAATGGCCAATGATATTTCATTGCTTCTATTTATCACACAAAAGCCTGGGCTGGTCACCACATGTAATAGATATGATTCCTCTACTGTTATTGACTGCCCTGTCTGAGGTATGGGTTGAATGCCTGACATGAGCAGGTTCTGCTCTTCTCCACCTTGCTGTACCTTTTTCTGCGAGAGTCTGCTCTTCCGAGAGCACTGCAGTTCCTCAGGCTTCCATACAGATAGGCATGCGCACATGTAAAGCTGTGTGTGAGGTGGGAAGGGATGGCGGTTCGTGCATTCAGCTTTGCCCTTAAACAGCTTGGTCTTACATTTAAGTTTATCTCATCGAATTCTTAGAGAACTTAATCTGCTGTCATATATCATAACATGTAAAGATGCATTTGTAGTTTGTATTATCCTCTAGTGTTTTTCATGGTTAAGTGTCAAAAACCAAACTAAGTAGAATACTAGGTGTGATTATTTTTTTAAATGTGGGGCTAGTGAAATGGATGAGTGGGTAAAGACACCTACTGCCAGGACTGACAACGTGTGTTTGGTTCCCAGGACCCACATGTGGAAGGAAAGAACTGGCTTCTGCAAATTTGACTTTTCCACATGGGTTGCATGGGTGGGCTTGTGCAGCACGTGTGCATGTATGCACACGCACACACACACACACACACACACACACACACAAAACACAAAATAATTAACGAAATGTAAAAATAAGCAATATTTAATTATCAACACTACATTTCTGCATGGTGTGCGTGCGTGCGTGCGTGCGTGCGTGCGTGCGTGTGTGTGTGTGTGTGTGTGTGTGTGTGTGTATCCTTCCAAGTTCTGAGGACTTTAATTTGCAACGTGTTGTTATCATGCACACAATATTTGAAAACTCCTGTAGCTGACCCAAAGAGCTAGCAGTTTTGAATGAAGGATGCATATTTTCAAATATGTTCTTACATTTTAGTTTAATTCACCTTAGATGTTCCAGCTACAACATACCTTCATTTTTAAACTAGACAAGATAAAATGTGCATCTAGTCTAAATGAGAAAACTATGTATTTCCTTATTAGCTTGAAACACCCGATTGATATGTTGGCAACGTCCTTTCGAGTATAACGTGTAAATTTATCTTAGCTTTTGAAGTAGATATGCTCATGTCAGGTAACATGCTTGAGCAGATGTAATAATGTATACATTAATACTAATCTAAGAGTGTGCAAACACAAACTATCACCATTTAGTTTGATTATGAGAGGAGAATTATGTGTGGAATTCCTTTATGGTTGAGGTCAATTGTATCAAAATGACTTGTCAGAATCTATTACACGATTAGTCTTTCAGGAATACAAATACCTAACATTTGAAACGATGTATGGTAGGGTATATGGAAACTTTATTCACTCAGGAAGAGCTATGACACAGCCATGTTGAATACTAGGTTATCAACGGGCTCTGCTCTCAATGACTGATGATGCCATAGAAGAAGGCAGACATATACACATCTGTAACGTAGCGAGATTGTTGTTGCAATGAAGTTTTATATGTGTCTTAGTAAGGAGCAGAAGATTTGAACTCAAAGAAATCCTTTTTAGGAAGGAGAACTTAAAGTGGAATACAGATATTGGGTTTGTCTTCCAGGAGGGCATCTAGGAAGATAGGTCAAGTTGAGGAGAGTGGTGAGTGCACATGAACAGAGGGATGGTGGCCAATTCAAATGGCCAAATAGTTTTCACCCAGGTCTCTTTGGAGGGCAAAGGAAAGATTTAATACTTAGCTTGGGCAACAAATTTAAACTTGGGAAACAAGGCAGCTGGTAGGCATTCCCCTTGGGGGGGGGGTAAACATCCCAGCACCCCTCACTATTCAGAGTCAGAGACTTTTATTTATCAACATTATATTTCTATCTTCAGGCTACACATGGGAACTACACCTCTCCCTTCCATAGAATTTTTTTTTCATGCAAAAGAACTGATTGGCACTAAAGACACAGACAACTAATTTAATGAAACATTAGTGGTAAAGGGCTATCATTTCTGTTTCTTGAAAAGGTTTATTGCCAATTGAACACACTTCAAGAGACATAAATTAGCCTTAATGAACACAACACTTTAGACTCTTGACATGTTACAATTTAGAAAATGTATTGTGAAAAGCCTGCTTGTACTTCGCTGGCCTTTGCTTTAGAAAAGAAAAAAAATGCATAGCAATTTCGAAACTGAGTTATTTTTTAACAACACATAACTTTGTATAATTTAAAATACTGGTTTTATTTGATCTGTTTTAAATGATGAGATTAATTACTCTGAGGCAGAAGAAAGGATCGATTTGCAATCTATTTTCTCTTTTCATTTTTAGTTTCTCCTGGGTAACCTGGGGATCATCCCGTAAAAGCCCTGCAACCTAAAATGACTACTTCACATCTGCTTTTCTGGCTTCAGGTCCAGGACCAAGTGTTGCATCTCCAAGTGATTCTCTTCTTCACTCGTATGACCCTAGAAGCCATGTTTACAAATACACATCCTATAGCCGGCATGCAGCTGTCTTTATTAAGTATGCAAGTGCTTCTTACAGAATAATATTTTTATATTATTCATGTTTATAATAACATTTTGGCAAGAATGCCTGTTCTGGAATGAATAGAAATGAGGCACAAAATTCTGAATGTCCCCATAATGGATCGTGTTTGCACTTATTCAGTAGTCCAAAAGCAAAATATTATTAGCCAAAGGAGGACAACCAGTTTCAACTGGTATCTACATCTGGTCAAATGATTCGAGATTCTTTATAGCTTAAAATGAGATTACAGCTGTCCACACTCAGAGGAAGGGGAAACAGCATGCTTCTCCTGATTGCTGGGGCTGGGGGGTGATTGCTAATGAATTTTAACCAGGTGTGTGGGATTTCTTTCAGGATTCCCTTTTCCTATTTACATATAGTACTGTTCATATTTTGTATGACCAGTTATTGACAGATGTCCTTTTCTTCCTTAGATTTGAAACTATATTTCATTTAAAACATTTTGTTACATGATACATAATGTTAAAACATTATGTTTTACATGATACATTTACATTATAGTTATGCTGGGGTAATTAATTTGCAAGGTCACGTGAGAGGAAACATATTAGCCAGGGAAGGTCCTAAATTGGCATCACCTGTCAACTAAAGCGCACGAAGACACCAGTTCTTGCTGATGATGCCGTCACGTCACCAGCGCGATCATAAAAGAAGCATCTGGATCCTCGCTGTCTCGTGCGTTATCCATGGCAGCGGCATTTAAGTTGTGATTTGGTATTGTCTTCAAATGTCTCGGATCGGCGGCGAATGAAAGGAGATGGAAAGAAGCGTGCGCGCCTGTCAGCTGTGAGGTCAGGTCTAGAAGAATGGCGGCGAGCCGGGGATTCTCTTACCATAAAGGAGCAAGGAAGTTAGTTTCGCGAGGCATTACGTGAGTAAAGTCTGAGTAGCAAAGTTACGGTCGCCTGTGAACTTTCTGACAAGGCAGTGGGAGATGAGATGAGGGCGTATACAGTCAGAGAAATTGACAGAACATGAGAGTCATGGAGGGGTAGCTTCCTGCTGATGAAACGATCCCACAGAATGGGAGAAAATGATTAAGAGGAGAAAGGGGAAGGGAAACAGGCACAGAATTTTTGTGCAGTGACAGAGTCCAGACTCCAGGAGAACAGGTGGCTCCTCCACGGCCTTGGGAGGAGGAAGCGACCTTGGGAGGAGGAAGCGGCCTTGGGAGGAAGCAGAGAGTTTGGGCTTGGGTGCAGCAGATTGCTAGAAGTCGGAGCAAGTAGAAGCGCAGTTTGCTCACCTCCAGCTTTCTCAGTGGAATACGAAGCCCCGTCCTAGGGTGGGGGCGAGAGGCGAGTCTTACTAAAAATGAGCCGCAGACGGAGTGACCGATGGAGTGTAAACACATTGACTCGTGAATTTCAAGTTTAACAGGATGCTCCCAATTCCATCATCACAGTCCTATGACGACCAAGGAAGAGTTATCCTCTCAGACCGCATGAATACAGAAGGCAGACCGAGTATTTTTAGCCAGCCGAGGCAGCCTTTGGTTTTCTGCCTAACTCCACTGAGAGAGACCTCAGGGTTCATGTGCACTCATCAGTAGTCCTCAGCCAGAATAACAGCTATTTACAGCTGGTGAGTTTTGTAGGTTCATCTGCTAATCCAAGGAAAACGAGTCAAACGCTGCTAGTTGGTGAGGAAAGAGTAGATGGTAGGATGCCATGGTATCACAAAATTGAAAGTTGTGCACTTGGGTACAGAAGTGGACTTGGACACCAGAGCTTCAGCTTTCAAAATACCCTTTTATGGGTTTGTCTAATATTGTTTGCCATTGTATCCATGAGGGAATCTCAAGTTTAAAGCATAGTTATGATTGTATAGATCACATGTATATTGTGTTAGGAATTATAAATGCTACAGCTTAACAATATAGTCATATTTATATGGTATCAAAGGTGCATTTTACTACATATAAAGATTTCCTCATAGGAAGCAGGTAGATACTCTCAGAATAGAGCAATGTGGCAGGTTCTCTTTTCACCCAAATGGATAGCACACAAGGGATACTTGGAGTCCTTCAATGCTGTGTAACTTGTAAAAACAAAGAAATAGAAGCACCCTCCAGCCTGTGCACTGTGATTAACTAGTTAGTTCACATCTCAACAGTGAACGATCAGAGGTTTGAGTGGCTGGTGGGCTGCAGAATGCAGACATGTATTTGTAAAACTTTACATACGAAGACACTGCTATGTGCTACATTTGTGCCTGTTCTATATCCTCCTTCCAGTTCCAGTTCCCCGCCATTCTCTGTATTTCACCCACTGTCTCTCTGGCCCTTACTCTGTTTTCTCTCCTTCCATAACCATGCCATCTCTACTTTGTCTGCCCTGCCTTGTCTTTTCCCGACTTCTCTTTTAGATCATGTTTTAGTCGATTTAATTGTCAACTTTACACTTCCTTGACTCTAGGCCCCTGAGTCATCTGATGATGTAAAATCAGTTGAGGAACCGCCTGGATCGAATGGCCTGTGATTATTAGACCATATCTGTCTTGATAGGTAACTGAGGAAGAAGGGCCCGTTCCACTCTGGACAGTGTAAGGCTTTGGGCAGCCACCTGAGCTAAGAGCAAGCCTGTGCACTAGCCAGGAAGTAAGCAGTGTCCCTTCATGCTCCCTGTCCTGGACTGCAACCTGAAAGTGTAAGCCAAACGCATCATGTCCTGTCCTAAATTGTTTTGATTCAGACTCTTTATTACAGCAGCATGCAGTAAGCTGAAACCCACCCCTTCTTTTATTGTGTGCTCGATACTCTGTCAGTGAAGACACAGTGTGGGAATGAGCTTCCTATCTGAACACAGCTCTACAGTGCTTTGTGCTTTCTAGTCTTGATGGGGCAGTTGGGTGACTTGGGGCCATTTTCACTTCCTTCAATGTGTGGGTATCTTCTGAGTGCCTACCATTTTTTAGACATTAGGTATGAGAGATACCTGTTCTGTCTCATAAGCTAGTGGTATCATGGTAGAGGCATGTGAAATAGACATTTCTATGAGAGTATTAATGTAGTCAAGTTCCTTTTCATGGCTCTGTGAACTTTCCTCAGTATGTTTTCTTTAAGTGGCCCCGCGTGTCAAGGTCTCGGAGTCTTGTTTAAGTCTAACTACATTAGCAATGTGACTTTGCTTTCAAAAATATATTTAATATTTAATAGCCAGAAGTTTTTTTAAAAAAAATGAAGATATCGTGTTAATTAAAATTTTATGAAATGAGGAACTTCATAAAAGTTTTATTTACCCCACATTCCTATTTTCTTGCCCTAACAAAGTATTTAGTAATTATAATATTGAAGGACAGAAAAAGGCTTCCAGGTAACTATAATTCTATCAAACTTATGCCTGAGGCTCTTATTCCTTAAAAAAAAAAGACATTTAAAACATTGTTGAGAATCAAATTTTGCCTCATAAAATGCCAGGGTATATAGTTTATACAATAGTTTAATTCTTCCTCTTCTGTGGTGTGTAGTTTTTGCTACCCCGCTTTAAGCTCCAGTTGAACCCTACTACTAGCCCCACCCAGGTTCCCTCAGATCCACTGATGAAACACACACACACACACATGCATGCACGCACACACACACACATGCATGCACACACACACACATGCATGCACACACACACACACACACACATGCAAGCACGCATGTGCGCGCGCACACACTAGCTTATTTTTGTTTGATATGCTTTTGCTGCCTTAGCTCAATGGTCAGACTTCCTTGGCTATTTTCTTTTCAGTCCCAGCTCAGCACTCTAAATCTGCTCTCAGAACAGTTGGTCTCTAATCTCCAGCCTGCTACCCCAGGCCTCCTAAGCATCCTAAACTTTTCCTCCACCCAGCATCCGCTAGCTTGCCTGTGGGAAAACTGGAAGTCCCACCTATTCCACCCAGATCACTGGCCGCTAGCATCATTATTGGTCGATCAAGAACCAATTGGGGAACAAGATTTTCAGGGTTCACATGTGGATTCCCAATCAGAGCATCTGAAATACTACCTCACCCTTTAGTTCATCTTCTCTGTGCTGTATGAAGGCTGCCTTGCTGTATGTAGAAAGATTGCTTGGATAATTACCTTAGATACCACCTATTCATCCAATGCAAATCTTAGCAGAGTTAGTAGTTTTTATGGTGTATGTATGTATGTTTATGAGATAGTAACAGTTTAAAAGAAATCACCAATATTAATTTATTGTGTCTGCCACATGCCCATTGGAAGTGTTTGAATTACTTAAGGTCTCTTGTGTTGGTAGTTTTTAAACATACCCAACTTCACAATGTAAAAACTTGTCTGGGAATTTGTATGGGAAACCAAGCCTAGAGACCAGGATTTCTAAACGCAGTAGAAAATGGAGCCTGAGATGGTTAGTCTTAACTGCCGACCTGACGGGATCTAGAATGACCTAGAAAGTAGCCTTCCAGAGGTGTATGTAGGGAACTTCTTGGTTTGATTTACCAGAGATGTAGTGGCCCACCCTAAGTGTGGGTCCTGTCCCATGGCCTGGGGCTCTAGACCGTATTAGAAAGAGATATGGAGCAGCACGAACATTCATCTTTTTCTGTTTCCTGACTATGGGTAAAATGTGAGCAGCTGCTTCATGGTCTTGTTACTGTGCCTTGGCCACCATGATGGACAGTACTGTTTCTCACCCTCAAATTGCGAGCCAAAATAAGTCCCTCCTTCAGTTACTTTCCTCGGATCCATGAAAAAGATAACCAATATGGAGAATTAAAAAATCATCTCGAGCCCACTGGCATGATCAAGAACTGTCATTGTGTTTCTGTTGCTATGACCACTTTGGATGCTCGGGTAGTGTGTTTAGGTCTTATCTGAAGCATGTTTTCTCACAGTAGAATAATATTTAGCCACAAAAGAACAGTATCCTGTCACTTGCAAAACAACAGATGGCACCATATCATAGGAGGTGATACTAAGTAACGTAAGTCAGTTGCACAAAGGTTAATTCCATGTAACTTCCCTCATAATAGATTATTTTAAAAAAAGCATCTAGACTCTATAAAAGACATTGCTGGAGGTTGGGAAGTACATGGGAGACTAGATAGCTAGAATTGAAAACTAATATATGGAGTAAGTTCCCAATGGTTCAGTCCATCTGTAATACATGACAAGGCGATGTTCAAAGGTTCCAAACATGAAGTAGGAGATAAAAACACTAATCACGGCTTTATTAGTGCACATTGTATGTATGTATGGGGATAACACACTACTACACAAAGACGTTTTCATGTCTTAATCAACAGATTTTAAAACTGTAAGAAGACGAAAATATTAACTAACCTCCCTCATTACGCTGTAAATGTGGCTCATGCAATTAGCACACTGTACCCTAAAATAAATGTTAAAAGTTCAATTGACATTAATTCAATTATACATAAAAACTAATTTAGTATTTTGAAATTGGAAAGCCATTGCAATTTTCTACTTCTTTAACAAAATAGAACTTTCTATGTATTTAACAGCCCAATAAGGAGCATGTTATCTTCTAGATTTTTTTATTGCTTAATTATGAATTGAATTTTAATGACAGCAACACAATATTCGGCTGAAATTCAATGAGCTAAATCATTGTGAGATAAGACCAAAATAAGATGTCTTGTTTATGTCTTAAATGAAAGGACATCTGTCAGGGCTTTTGTTTTTAGAGAGATCAGTGAAATCAACTGGCTCTCTGACTGGAAATGGTGTAGAGAGTAAAGGCAACATGGAGAAATGAGATTAGGAGGAAAAGACATCCTTTGTGATATAAATGGTGAGTGCAAACTACATATCCTCATTAAAAATAAGAAGGCCCTGGATTTAAAAAATGATCTAGAGTGCAGAACGGGTCAGTCATCTAATGGAACGTATCTATAATTAAAATGCAAAATAAAGAGAGGGTAAAATGTGGCTCCGTGCTTGGACAGATGCAAGCAGAACTTACTACCCAACTTTGGTTTGTAGTATTTTGTCTCCTTCACTGAAATAATTTCTTTAACAAATTTAAGATATTTTGTCTTGAGCTGGCTTCTCACTTATGCCAATGGACTTTGGGGGAAGGGAGAATAAAAATAATAAACATAGGTATTATACAAGTAGTGTACACAGAAAAAAAAATCCAGGAAGTGAATTTTTATTCCAGACACTCCTGGGAATAAAAAACTGTTATGTGCTAAGCTGATGGGAATCAGTTTTATCATCGCAGGACAAGGTTGAAGGTCAGTCCAAAGAGATGTATTATGTGAGAACTCGTCCTGTCTGAGTACAGACCCTGGGATGGAGGTCGTAAATCTTCTACAGTTTTAAGACCAAACTGCCAATCTTCCGATTAAAGCATGAAATTGGCTCTCAAAATGACTTCAAGATTCTAACAGAAGACTGTCCTATCTCCCCACAGTGCTAATTCAGATCTGCTCTGTGACAGTTTCAGACCCCAACTGTCTGGACAGAGTCCTACAGAAATGCCACGTGTAGGGAGTCAGATCCACTATTAGGGATCAAGTCAACAGAAGGCATTAGACTTGGAAAGGGGACACAGGAGAAAGCAAAGCCCAGGAAGAGAAGCTGAATAAGTGCAAAAATGTGAGAATAAATTCTGGAAATAGGGTCGGAGGGAATAGTCCCTGCAAAAGGAAATGCCAACATGTTGGTTTCTTATTATCTTTTCTCTTAATTGTCTAGTTGATTCTGAACTTCGTGAAATTCTCTAAAATGAACCTTGCCTTTCTGGTGGCTTTGAAGACAAAATCTAGCCTTTCTGTAAATGTAAGCTCTCAAACGTAAGAGCCACATGGACATTTTTTCCTTAAACACTGCAATAGCCTATCCTTCCCACTTTCATTCACAAGCTTGGACAGATCCCATGCTGCAGTGTCATCTAAGGAGTCTTCAAACGTCTTATGAATTAGAGGTTCTCTTGAGACTTCAAATATAGTATATGAATCCTAATAGTAAGGATGTGAAAGCGGGGCTGACTTGGGACGTGCTCAGTAGCCTTACAAATGTGAGAGCAACATGTCGGCTGTTTTCCAGGGTTCAACATCATGTCATCACAGTAACCTGTTCTGTTACTGTACCCCTGTCTTTATAACGAGGTTGGAGACCTTGTCTGTCTCATTCTTAATTGCTCCCACAGAACCACTGCCTGCACTTTGGTTACCTGTCATGAAAGTTGACCAGTGGCCCACATCAACTTCCCCATGAAGAGGCTATGCACCATCTCCGTGCACAGGGCATGCCTGAATTCAGCTTCATCATTAGCCATTGCTTTCAATGTATTGGGCACCTAACTATTGCACCTATATCTGGGTTGAAGAGTGAAATCTGTGAAGTCTAGTGATTCACTGTCTATTTCCCTCCTCTGATGGGTTCCAAGCCTTTGAACTTAGTAGGAGGCCTTGTATGACAGAGTGGAGGAGATGAAAGCCAGATTGACACAGAGCTGGAGAGTGATCACCATGAAGGGCAATGATGACTTCCATTTTAATCTTCTAGGTTCTCAGAGTCTGCTTCTGCATTGATGACAACAGGAGTGGGGTTACAGAAAGGACCAGCTATTATGAGTAGGTAGTGGCCTAGATGTCTCAGACGACAAAGGTGCTTACTGCCAAGCCTAAAGACTTGAGTTCTAATCTCAGGACCGATAGAGGAGGAGAACTCCAGAAAGTTGTCCTCTGATCACCACAGGCGTTCGGTAGCCACATATATCCATACACATACCCATACAAATAAGTAAATAAGTGTAATTAAAACAAAATAATTTTCAGTGCCTGTGTTGACACTTCAGAGCAGGAAGTAATGAAGTAATTTATTATAAGAAAGTTAGACCTATCATCCTAAACTTTCTCTTCAGTCTTCAGTCGTAAATGGAGAGGAGGAAACACTTTTCAGATAGAACTGTTTTTTAGAGAAGCATGAAGGCAATCTTGTTCCTTTGCTGGGCTCCAGAATATGGCTTGAGAGAGTTCTCTACATTGGTATTGAATAGCTTAGCAATCTCAAATATCTTTCCCTACTTAAATGTAGTTTACTATGCCCGAAACTGTGCAAAAGAGCATTTGCTTTCCATTTCCATTGTGCATGTGTGTGTGTGTGTGTGTATGTATGTGTGTGTATGTATATGACTTTTGCATGCAAGTGTGTGTACATGTGTGCACATACATGTGGAGGGCTGTAGTTGATGTCTGGAATCATCCTTCTTTGGTATTGTATCTAGTTGGCATTTATGTAGGTTCTAGGCATCTGAACTTAGGTCCTCATGTTTAGACAGCATTAGCTTTATAATTACTGAGTGTGTTCCCAGTCAAAATGTGTTTATGTTTCATACCTGTTTCCCTTCTGAGGAAGTTTTTTTTTATTGGACTTTTTAAATTTGCATTTCAAATATTATCCCCTTTCCCATTTTCCCATCCATAAACCCCCATCCCAACCCCCTTCCCCTATTTCTATGAGGGTGTTCACCCACCCACCCATTGCCACCTCCCCACTCTGACATTCCTCTACACTGGGGCATTGAGCCTTGGCAGGACTAAGGGCTTCTCCTTCCATTGGTGCCCAATAAGGCCATCCTCTGCTACACATGCAGCTGGAGACATAGGTCTGTTCACGTGTACTCTTTGGTTGGTGGTTTAGTCCCTAAGAGCTCTGGTTGGTTGGTATTATTGTTCTTATGGTATTGCAAATCCCTTCAGTTCCTTGAATCCTTTCTCTAACTCCTCCAATGGTGACCCCGTTCTCAGTTAAATGGTTTGCTTCAAGCATCCGTCTCTGTATTTGTCATGCTGTGACTGAACCTCTCAGGAGACAGCTATATCAGGCTCCTGTCAGCTTGTACTTCTTGGCATCAGCAATATTGTTCAGGTTTTGTGGCTGCATATATATGGGCTGGATCCCCAGGTAGGGCAGGCTCTGGATGGCCTTTCCTTCATTCTTTGCTCCAAACTTTGTCTCTGTATTTCCTCCTATGAATATTTTTGTTCCCCTTTCTAAGAAGGACTAAAGCATCCGTACTTATCAGTGGGTGCATACCGTGTGTGTGTGTGTGTGTGTGTGTGTGTGTGTGTGTTTAGTGATTGGATTGTGTTACTCAGGATGGTATTTTCTAGTTCCATAATTTGCCTATGAATTTCATGAAGTCATTGTTTTTAATAGCTAAGTAGTACTCCATTTTGTAAATGTACCACATTTTCTGTATCCATTCCTCTTTGAGGGACATCTGAGTTCTTTCCAGCTTCTGGTTATTATAAAATAAGGCTGCTATGAACATAGTGGAGCATGTGTCTTTGTTATATGTTGGAGCATCTTTTGGGTATATGCCCAGGAGTGGTATAGCTGGGTCCTCAGGTAGTACTATGTCTAATTTTCTGAGAAACCTCCAGAGTAGTTGTACCAGCTTGCAATTCCACCAAAATGGAGGAGTGTTCCTCTCTCTCCACATCCTCCCCAGCATCTGCTGTCACCTGAGTTTTTGATCTTAGCCATTCTGACCAATGTGAGGTAGAATCTCAGGGTTGTTTTGATTTACATTTCCCTGATGACTAAGGATGTTGAACAGTTCTTTAGGTTCTTCTCAGCCATTTGATATTCCTCAGTTGAGAATTCTTTGTTTGTCTCTATACCCCAGTTTTTAGTAAGGTTATTAGATTCTCTAGAATCTAACTTCTTGAGTTCTTTGTATATTTTGGATATTAGCCCTCTATCAGATGTAGGGTTGGTAAATATCTTTTCCCAATCTGTTGGTTGCCATTTTGTCCTAATGACAGTGTCCTTTGTCTTACAGAAGTTTTGCAGTTTTATGAAGTCCCATTTGTCGATTCTTGATCTTAGAGCATAAGCCATTGGTGTTATGTTCAGGAAATTTCCCCCAGTGTTCATGTGTCTGAGGCTCTTCCCCACTTTCTCTCCTATTAGTTTGAGTGTATCTGGTTTGATGGGGAGGTCCTTGATCACTTGGAATTGACCTTTGTACAAGAAGATAAGAATGAATTGATTTGTATTCTTCTACATGCTGACCTCCAGTTAAACCAGCACCATTTGTTGAAAATGCTATCTTTTTTCCATTGAATAGTTTTAGCTCCTTTGTCAAAGATCAAGTGACCATAGATATATGGGTTTATTTTTGGGTCTTCAATTCTGTTCTATTGATCTACCTGCCTGTCTCTGTACTAATACCATACAGTTTTTATTACTATTGCTCTGTAATACTGCTTGAGGTCAGGGTGGCCATTCCTTGGAGAAGTTTGTTATGTAGTAGGCGGAGGATGGCCACCTGTCAGTATCCAGCAAAAACTGTTGGCAGAGAATCTCCAGTGAGGCCCTTTTGGTACACAGTACTTCCGATGTGGTGCGGCAGCTCGCGGCTGGAGGTATGAAGCACGTTCTCACAGTTCGCCTTGGACGGGACGCTTGGATGCTTGCAAGAGGTTTCCTCTGGTCCACTCTTCATGCCTTTTCCTTCCTTAGTAACTTTGCTTTGAATCTTACTAAACTCAGCCATGAACACAAGGGCCCACTGCAAAACCTAGAGAATTACCGACACAGGATGTCAGCCCATTCAGGATGACTTAGTGAAAGGCCGTAAATTGTGTAGATTATAAAGAACAGAAATTTCTTCCTCCATTCTGGTGGCCGAGAAGCCTAAGATCAAGGAACAAATAGATCGAGAGTCTGGTTGGGACCCAGTTTTTGGCTCATACACAGCACTGTCCAGTCATGGAAAGAGCGAGGGGGCGTGGTCAATTTGCTGCTTTATTAAGGCACTAATCCCATTCCTAAGGGGCTCTGCTTTCTGACCTAATCACATCCCACGGGCTCCACTTCTTTACATTCCTGCACTAGAGTTCATGATTTCAAGACATGAATGTTAAGGACTCGAGCACTCGTTCCATGAAAGTAGGGGTGACCTTGGGAAGTCCTGATATGTTCACTTTCTAGCAGCCAGGTCCTGAGCCCACCCTGCTGAGGACTGACACATTAGCAGAACACGCATGGCCATTAGCCAGTATCTTCACCTAGGTGGTACCTGGTCAGCTTATATGATTCCTGAATGTATGTGTACCTCTGCTCAGAGTGGAGTTTTTAAAATTTCTTTTTCTAATTCATTTCTAATGTTGTTATTAAAAATGATGGCTCCGAGTTGAATTGCCAGGTTTGAATCTCTTCTTTAGTAGGATCTGGACAAGTTACTTAGTTATTGACAATTATTAGGCAACAGTAACAATAAAATTTATAAAGTTGTTGCCTAGATTAAAAGTGATAAAATAGTAACGCTTTCCTCACCATTTGTTTTTACAGACTTCTAAATTGCTTTCTTTTAAAATTGCACTTTATATTCAAAGGCCTTGTTTTATAGAATGCTTAATTATTGTCATAAGAAGTATTAAAAACAAGCACAAAAGTTATTTTATCTTCCAGAACTCATTATGGAAGCTCTTTCCTTGTCTCTGTAAAATATTTAAACGGATCAAAACAAAATCCATGTACTCTTCCAGCAAATAGAACCCCAGCTTTCTAGACACAGAGCTTCCGCCATGGAGCGCCATGAGGATTGAGTTTCATGTCAAGCAAATTCTTTCATAATCTTTGACTTCAATTGAGCCTTGCATGCTGTTAAATTTTAAGCCTTAATTTATAATTCTAGCATTAGGAATACTGAGGCAGGGGGATTTTGAGTGGCTATAGTGAGATATCTGTTGCAAACAAACATCTTAGATCTTAATTTATTTTTAAAGAAGTCCGTGTATGCGAGTGTAGGGACTCTTGGAGTTCAGAGGCATTGGGTGACCCTGGAGCTGGTTGAAGGACGTAGTGAGCTGGGAACTGAACTCACTTCTTCCGCAAGAGCAATAGATGCTCTTAACTTCGGAGTCATCTCTCCAGTTCAACTTAATTTATTTTTATAAGCAGTAATTTACTAGCAAGCAAGTACTAAAAAAGAGAACATGTTCTAGCCATTTGTTTTGGACATTTCCAAATCGCTTTCATTTTAGTATGCATTTTATACTTAAAGGCATTCGTTTATAATCATCTAGTAATTTTATGTTTACTAATACTTTTTAGGTGGGTATAACTAGCTGATAGATTATTTTAGTGTCATAAAATGCGCAGTTTAACCACACTATTTAACTTTTTTAAAATGACATTACATTTTATTTATTTATATTTATTTATTTATTTGTATCTTTTGAATATTCTTATTGGATTTTTTTATTTACATTTCAAATGCTATTCCCTTTCCTAGTGTCCTGTCCATAAGTCCCCCATCTCCTCCACCTCCCCTTCTTCTATGGGGTGTTCCCCTCCCCATCCATGCCCCCTTCCCGCTCTACTGATAGTCCCTTACACTGGGGGTCCAACCTTGGCAGGACCAAGGGCTTCTCCATCCTTTAGTGCCCAACAGGGCCATCCTCTGCTACATATGCAGTTGAAGCTCTGGATCCTCTTGTACTCTTGTACAGTCCACGTGTACTCTTTGGGTAGTGGTTTAGTCCCTGGGAGCTCTGATTGGTTGGCATTGTTGTTCTTATGGGCTTGCAAGCCCCTTCAACTCTTTCAGTCCTTTCTCTAATTCCTCCAACAGGGGTCCCGTTCTCAGTTCAGTGGTTTGCTGCTAGCATTCGCCTCTGTATTTGCTGTATTCTGGCTGTGTCTCTCAGGAGAGATCTACATCCGGCTCCTGTCGGCCTGCACTTCTTTGCTTCATCCATTTTGTCTAATTGGATGGCTGTATATGTATGGGCCACATGTGGGGCAGGCTCTGAATGGCTGTTCCTTCAGTCTCTGCTCCAAACTTGGAAGGAGTGAAGCATCGGCACTTTGGTCATCCTTGAGCTTCATATGCTCTGTGGATATCTTGGGTAATTTGAGCTTTTGGGCTAATATCCACTTATCAGTGAGTGCATACCATGTATGTTCTTTTGTGACTGGGCTACCTCACTCAGGATGATATTTTCTAGTTCTATCCATTTGCCTATGAATTTCATGAAGTCATTGTTTTTGATAGCTGAGTAATATTCCATTGTGTAGATATACCACATTTTCTGTATCCATTCCTCTCTTGAAGGGTATCTGGGTTCTTTCCAGCTTCTGGCTATTATACATAAGGCTTCTATGAACATAGTGGAGCATGTGTCTTTGTTATATGTTGGAGCATCTTTTGGGTATATGCCCAGGAGAGGTATAGCTGGGTCATCAGGTAGTGTAATGTCCAATTTTCTGAGGAACCTCCAGACTGATTTCCAGAATGGTTTTACCAGTTTGCAATCCCACCAACAATGGAGGAATTTTCCTCTTTGTCCACATCCTCCCCAGCATCTGTTGTCACCTGAGATTTTGATCTTGGTCATTCTCACTGGTGTGAGGTGGAATCTCAGGGTTGTTTTGATTTGCATTTCCCTGATGACTAAGGATGTTGAGCATTTCTTTAGGTGCTTCAGAACCATTCGACATTCCTCACTGAGAATTCTTTGTTTAGGTCTTTATCTCATTTTTTAATAGGGTTATTTGGCTCTCTGGAGTGTAACTTCTTGAGTTCTTTGTATATTTTGATATTAGCCCCCTATCAGATGTAGGATGGTAAATACCCTTTCCCAATCTGATAGTTGCCATTTTGTGCTAATGACAGTGTCCTTTGCCTTAAGAGGCTTTGCAGTTTTATGAGATCCCATTTGTCGATTCTTGATCTTAGAGAATAAGCCATTGGTATTTTGTTCAGGAAAATTTCCCCAGTACCCATGAGATCAAGACTCCTCTCCAATTTTTCTTCTATTAGTTTGAGTGTATCTGGTTTGATGTGGAGGTCCTTGATCCACTTGGACTTAAGCTTTGCCAAGGCAATAAGTACGGGTTGATCTGCATTCTTCTACGTGTTTACCTCCAGTTGAACCAGCACCATTTGTTGAAAATGCTATCTTTTTTTCCACTGGATGGTTTTAACTCCTTTGTCAAAGATCAAGTGACCCTAGTGTATGGGTTCATTTTTGGGTCTTCAATTCTATTCCACTGGTCTACCTGCCTGTCTTTGTACCAATACCACACTGTTTTTTACCACTATTTCTCTGTAATACTGCTTGAGGTCAGGGATAGTGATTCCCCCAGAGGTTCTTTTATTGTTCAGAACAGTTTTCGCTACCCTGGGTTTTTTGTTATTTCAAATGAATTTGCAAGTTGCCCTTTCTATCTCTATGAAGAATTGCATTGGAAATTTGATGGGGATTGCATTGAATCTGTAGATTGCCTTTGGAAAATGACCATTTTTACTATATTAACCCTGCTAATCCATGAACATGGGAGATCTTTTCATCTTCTGAGATCTTCAATTTCTTTCTTCAGTGACTTGAAGTTCTTGTCATACAGATCTTTCACTTGCTTGGTTAGAATCACACCAAGGTATTTTATGTTATTTGGGATATTGTGAAGGGTGTCATTTCCCTAATTTCCTTCTCAGCCTGTTTATCCTTTAAGTAGAGGAAAGCTACTATACCAAGCCACTTTGCTGAAGTTGTTTATCAGGCTTAGTAGTTCTCTGGTAGAACTTTTGGGGTCACTTAAGTATAGTATCATATCACCTGAAATAGTGATATTTTGACTTCTTCCTTTCCAATTTGTATCCCTTTGACCTCCTTTTGGTGTCTGATTGCTCTGGCTAGGACTTCAAGTACTATATTGAATAAGTAGGGAGAGAGTGGGCAGTCTTGTCTAGTCCCTGATTTCAGTGGGATTGCTTCAAGTTTCTCTCCATTTAGTTTGATGTTGACCACTGGTTTGCTGTATATAGCTTTTACTATGTTTAGATATGGGCCTTGAATTCCTGATCTTTCCAGGACATTTATCACAAAGGGGTGTTGAATTTTGTCAAATGCTTTCTTAGCACTAATGAAATGATCATGTAATTTTTTTCTTTGAGTTTGTTTATATAGTAGATTTCGTTGATAGATTTCCATATATTGAACCATCCCTGCATCCCTGGGATGCAGCCTATTTGATCATGATGGATGATCCTTTTGATGTGCTCTTGGATTTGGTTTTCAAGAATTTTATTAAGTATGTTTGCATTGATATTCATAAGGGAAATTGGTCTGAAATTCTCTTTCTTTGTTGAGTCTTTGTGTGTTTTAGTTATAAGCATAATTGTGGCTTCTTAGAAGGAATTGGGTAGTGCTCTGTCTGTTTCAATTTTGGGGAATAGTTTGGACAGTATTGGTATGAGGTCTTCTATGAAGGCCTGATAGAATTTTGTACTAAACCCATCTGGACCTGGGCTCTTTTTGGTTGGGAGACTTTTAATGACTGCTTCTATTTCTTTAGGAGTTATGGGGTTGTTTAGATGGTTTATCTGATCTTGATTTAACTTTGGTACCTGGTTTGTCTAGAAAATTGTCAATTTCATCCAGATTTTCCAGTTTTGTTGAATATAGGCTTGTGTAGTAGGATCTGATGATTTTTTTAATTTCTTCAGATTCTGTTGTTATGTCTTTCTTTTCATTTCTGATTTTGCTACTTTGGATACTGTCTCTGTGTCCTCTGGTTTGTCTGGCCAAGAGTTTATCTATCTTGTTGATTTTCTTTCTTTCTTTTTTTTTTTTTTTGTGAAAGCATCTTTATGACCATGAGATAGATAAGATCTTCTATTAGGATACAGCAGAAATCATGAAATAGTTTTATAAGCAAGACTTCAATAAAAGCAGGATCATCTGTTTCCTGGGAGACAATATAATAATAAAACTGAAAAAGATGAATTGCACTGTAGAAGTGAAGTATTGCCACACATGGAGAGAACTGTTGTAATCTGGTGCATATATGATGTGTGTACATGATGATAATTTTTTTTGAGTGGACAAAGACTGAGCAGGGAGTTCACAAAGGAGGACAAATGAATGACCAATAACAGGAGCATATAAAAGAGTGTTTGACTTGATTAGTTATTAGAGGAACAGCATCTCAGGCCACACTGATGTAGCGCACTATCAACACTAGAGTGGCTACGATGACACAGCCTGGTAGGCTAAGCGCTGGGAGGAGGCTGAGGCCCTGAACATGTATACGTTACTGATGGGGTCAGTATCCCTATATTGAAAAATGTATCAGCAGAATCTGCTAATGTACAGCTACACCTTGTAAGCCAGCAATTTACTCTACCGGTGTGTGTAGACATCCTCCGATTAACAAGTCATAGATGTCTTGTTCACATTGCTCCCCAGTGGGGAGCTTGGAATCAACACATCCGAAGAATTAGTTTTGGTTTATAGCAGTGGTTCTCAACCTTCCTAATGGCACCGCCCTTTAATACGGTGCCTCATGTTGCGGTGATCCCCAATGATTAAATTATTTTGAAATGACTTCATAACTGTAACTGTGCTAATGTTGTGATCATAGTGTAAATATCTGATATGCAGGGTACTTGCTCTGCAGCTCCCGTGGAGGTTGCAGCCACCAGGTTGAGAATCACTGGCCTAGAGGGTAGACGACCTGCTGATCGCAGCTCTGCACATAACATGAGTTAATCTCATAGCCGTAGTAGGACCACAATATCCAGAAGCTGAAAAGTGCCCACTGTGTGTTTTAAGTAATTTGACTTTCAGATCAAGTGAGACGAATCTGAGATGGGGAAGGGGAGGGAAGAAACGGCACCAAGAGATCTCCGGAGGAGAGACGGGAGGCGTGCGTCTCGGTTGTAAGCCGTGCACATGAGCCTCTGCCCTTAAAGTATGCTTGACTCGCCCCTGTAGAAACTTTTATAAGACTCCCCATAAAAATGACAGATGCTCTGTTTGATTCAGATTAAACATATTCATATGGCAATGATTACAGCGGGCCATAAAAACCCCTGTTGAGTCTCACCCCGCCCCTTCCTTATTTTGAATACTAATCACCATATTCGAGTTGTCTATCTTGTTGATTTTCTCAAAGAACCAGCTTCTCGTTTTGTTGATTCTTTGTATAGTCCTTTTTGTTTCAACTCGTTTGATTTCAGCCTGGAATTTGATTATTTCCTGACTTCTAATCCTCTTGGATGTATTTGCTTCTTTTTGTTGTAGAGCTTTTCGGTGTGCTGTCATGCTGCTAATGTATGCTCTCTCCAGTTTCTTGTTGGAGGCACTCAGAGCTATGCTTTTTCCTTTTAGTACTGCTTTCATTATATCCCATAAATTTGGGTATGTTGTACCTTCATTTTCATTAAATTCTAAGAAGTCTTTAATTTCTTTCTTTATTTCTTCCTTGACCAGGTTATCGTTGAATAGAGAGTTGTTCAACTTCCACGTATGTGTGGGCTTTCTGTTGTTTTTGTTGTTATTGAAGACCAGCCTTAATCCGTGGTCATCTGATAGGATGCATGGGATTGTTTCAATCTTCTTGTATCTGTTGAGGCTTGTTTTGTGACCAACTATATGGTCAGTTTTGGAGAAAGTACTGTGAGGTGCTAAGAAGAATGTGTATTATTTTGTTTTAGGATGACATATTCTATAAATATCTAAGTCCATTTGGTTCATAGCTTCTGTTAGTTATGAAATCTTCTACTCTTATTTTATGAGGTGCAATGTGTGCCTTGAGCTTTAGTAAGGTTTCTTTTATGAATGTAGGTGCCCATGTATTTGGAGCATAGATATTTAGGATTGAGAGTTCATCTTGGTGGATTTTTCCTTTGATGAATATGAAGTGTCCTTCCTTATCTTTTTTAATAACTTTTGGTTGAAGGTTGATTTTATTTGATGTTGGAATGGATACTCCAGCTTGTTTTTGGACCATTTGCCTGGAAAGGTGTTTTCTAGCATTTACTCTTAGGTAATGTCAGTGTCTGTCTTTGTCTCTGAGGTGTGTTTCCTATATGCAGCAAAATGCTGGGTCCTTTTTTTTGTCTCTGAGGTGTGTTTCTTATGTGCAGCAAAATGCTGGGTCCTCTTTACGTATCTAGTCTATTTTATTGGGTAATTTATTCCATTGATATTAAGAGATATTAAGGAATAGTGATTATTATTTCCTGTGAAAGGAGAATTATACGAATTCTAGGTTTGGAGATACAAAATTAAAAGAATAAACCCCAAAAGGCCACAGATACAAAATTAAAAGAATAAACCCCAAAGGGCCACAGACCGAGGGCTAAGCCCTACAGCCAGGACTAGCAGGCCATAAAGATAAAGGAGCACAGGAAACACTGTCTAGGCAGGACTGGCAAGCCATAAAGATAAGGAAAGGAATGCAGAACAGAGGATCTGACTCACAGGCCACCTGGCAGGAAGAGATAAGCCCCCAGCCCCCGACATCCAGGACGCCCCAAACCTGCCAATGTGTGTAGCTATACCTTATTACCTCATCATGTGAAATAGCCAATCATATGTGAACATGTCTATGTGCCTCGTTTGAATCCACCAATCCCCGTAACTATGCATCTGCTTCTGTACCTGTATGCCCGCTTCTGCTTCCCCAATCCCTATAAAAGCCCCATGCTGGAGCTGCTGGGCGCACAAGTCCTCTGAAGAGACTGTGTGCCCGCAGGTACCTGTGTTTTCCAATAAACCCTCTTGCTGATTGCATCCGAGTGGACTCGGCTCGGTCATTGGGGGCTTGGGACTCCTCCTGAGGGAAAGGTCCTCTCCGGGGGTCTTTCACCTGTTCTTTTTTCTTGTTACAGGTGAAATTATGTTTTTGTGTCTCTCTTCTTTTGGTTTTGTTGCAAGGAGATTACTTTCTTGCTTTTTCTAGGGTGTAGGTTCCCTCCTTGTGTTGGAGTTTTCCATTTATTCTCCTTTGTAGGGCTGGGTTTGTGGAAAGATATTGTGTAAATTTGGTTTTGTCATGGAATATCTTGGTTTCTCCATCTATGTTAATTGAGAGTATTGCTGGATATAGTAGCCTAGGCTGGCATTTGTGTTCTCTTAGGGTCTGTATGACAAGTGGCAAGGGTCTTCTGGCTTTCATATTCTCTGGTGAGAAGTCTGGTTAATTCTTATAGGTCTGCCTTTATGTATTACTTGACATTTTTGCCTTATGGCTTTTAAAATTCTTTCTTTATTTTGTGCATTTGGTGTTTTGACTATTATGCGATGAGAGGAATTTCTTTTCTGTTCCAATCTATTTGGAGTTCTGTAGGCTTCTTGTATGCTTATGGAGATCTCTTTCTTTGGGTTAGGGAAGCTTTCTTCTATAATTTTGTTGAAGATATTTCTGACCCTTTAAGTTTGGAGTCTTCACTCTCTTCTATACCTTTCATCCTTTGTTTTGGTTTGCCCTGGAGTTATCTGTATTTTGATGCTAATTCCATTGCCTCAAGGACAGCTGCCTACTCAGGAATCAGGTGACTTCACCAAAACCACCCCATTTAATTTGTAAAATACAGGTGAGGGGCAGGTACAAAATAGAAGGAGGCCTGTCATTGGAGGAGAAGGAAGGATGGGTGGGAGAGAAGTTTGAAGGTAGAGGAGGAGACTGGAATGAAAAGGAAGGGAAACAGGAGGGAGAGAGAGAAGCCTTTGCAGGACAATGGAGGCTGACGTAAAGATCTCACTCTGTGTATTTACAGGTTGTTATCAATGTTCTTAAGGGAAGGATGGTACAGGGCTTTGTATGCTTAAGTGGGCAATTATATTTTATCCATTGGATCTAAGATTATTGTGTTGTATGTTCTTTTATATGAGGGTTTGAGTGTAAGAAAGTGTGCAGCGATGCTTCACTCCTTCTTTAAAAGTGGCACAAGAATACCCTTGGCAGGGAATAGAGAGGCAAAGATTAAAACAGAGGCAGAAGGAACACCCATTCAGAGCCTGCCCCACATGTGGCCCATACATATACGGCCAGCCAATTAGACAAGATGGATGAAGCAAAGAAGTGCAGGGCGACAGGAACCGGATGTAGATCTCTTCTGAGAGACACAGCCAGAATACAGCAAATACAGAGGCGAATGCCAGCAGCAAACCACTGAACTGAGAATAGAACCCCCGTTGAAGGAATCAGAGAAAGGACTGGAAGAGCTTGAAGGGGCTCGAGACCCCATATGAACAACAATGCCAAGCAACCAGAGCTTCCAGGGACTAAGCCACTACCCAAAGACTATACATGGACTGACCCTGGACTCTGACCTCATAGGTAGCAATGAATATCCTAGTAAGAGCACCAGTGGAAGGGGAAGCCCTGGGTCCTGCTAAGACTGAACCCCCAGTGAACTAGACTGGTGGGGGGAGGGCGGCAATGGGGGGAGGGTCGGGAGGGGAACACCCATGTAGAAGGGGAGGGGGAGGGGTTAGGGGGATGTTGGCCCGGAAACCGGGAAAGGGAATAACATTCGAAATGTAAATAAGAAATACTCAAGTTAATAAAGAAAAAAAGGAAAAAAAAAGAAAAAAAAAGTGTGCAGCGGCTGGAGACACTGGGCCACCAGAGTGGAGTTGGAAATGTGTTTCCGCAGAGATATCTAGCAGATATCTTGGGACACCGCCACCGCGGTGCAGACTCAGCAAGGTAAAAGACAACAGTACATTTATTTTTATTTTTATATTTTTACAACAACAGTCCTTAATTTTGATCTTATTGTGTCCTGGATTTCCTGGGTGTTTTGTGCTTCGAGCTTTTTTACATTTTATATTATCTTTGATGGTTGTGTCAATGTTTTCTATGGTATCTTTTGCTCCTGAGATCCTCTCTTCTATCTATTGTGTTCTGTTGGTGATGCTTGCATTTATGACTCCTGATCTCTTCCCTAAGTTTTCTATCTCCAGGGTTGTCTCCCTTTGTGCTTTCTTTATTGTTTCTATTTCCATTTTAAATCCCGATGGTTTTGTCCATTTTTCTTCAACTGTAATTTTCTTGTAATTCTTTAAGGGATTCTTTAAGGGATTTTTGTGTTTTCTCTTTAAGGGCTGCTATTTGTTTACTTATGTTTTCCTGTATTTCTTTAAGGGAGTTATTTATGTCCTTCTTAAAGTCCTCCATTATCATCATAAAATGTAATTTTCGATCCTAATTTTGCTTTTCCGGTGTGTTTGGATATCTGTTATTTGCTTTGTTGGGAGAACTGGGCTCTGATGATGCCAAGTAGTCTTGGTTTCTGATGTTTAGTTTCCTGTGCTTGCCTCTTGCTATCAGGTTGTCTCTGGTGTTATCTTGTCTCGCTGTCTCTGAAAGTGGCTTGGCACTCCTGTAGGCCTGTGTGCCAGCACTCCTGTAGACCTGTTTTCTTTCAGCCAGATCTGGGAACAGAGAGCTCTGCTCTCAGCTTTGTGGTGCTCCTGGCGACTGACTTTCAGCTCTCTGCGCAGGCAGAAAGCCAAAGGGTCCTGCCCCTGACTGCTGCTAGGTCCCTGTGCCCAGGGGGCAGAGATGGCACTAGGCTATTTCTTCTTGGTTCAGGAATGTCAACAGAAAGTACGTGTCTCCTCTCGGTTCTCAGGATTATCTGCACTTCTGAGGGTCTAGCCCTCTCCCCCAAGGGATTTGGGCGCAGGGAGCTGAGGTACTGGTTCGGTTCATTTCTGGGCATAGGCAGACACCAGCTGGTCCTGCTGTTGACTGCTCCTATATTCCTGTATCCAGAGGCACTATGCAGTTTTCTTTTGGGCTGGGAATGTGGGCAGACGTGAGCAGAGGTGGGCAGAAGTGGCAATCTCTCCTGAGGTCTCAGGATTGCCCACACTTCTGGGAGTTCAACTCTCCCTCACACCATTTAACTTTTAATATTTAATTTTAATAGTTTCTAAGTTTTCCTCTGTCTTATGTTATTGTCTTTCTGATAAATTGGAAAGCATACAGAATGGGTCTGTATAATCTTCCGTATTCTCCTAAAGGTTATCTTAAATGTCAGCAGACTGGTTCTTCAAAGACCATCGATACTATTGTACAGACAACTCCGCCCCTCTGCAGTGATCTCAGTGTTTTTGTTCTAATTAGCTGCTGTTTTTTTCTGTTCCCTTATAATCATCTATTTTTATTTTCAAGCTGCATGTAATTTTATTTTGATGACACATTGTTTTGACATTTTAATCAATTGTTTAAACTTCGTAATGTATTTAAATTAATCGCTTGCTGTTAGTGAGTCTTTCATGTGATAATGGCACTATTTATCTCAACTCCCTTTTATTTTTAAGCCATTATAGGCTGGGCTGTGAATATGTCTTGGGTCACTAAAGTGCTTGCTGTGCAAGCACGAGGGCCTTAGTCTGGATCTTCAGCACGGTGTAAAGTGCTGGACTAGCTGTAGTGCTAGTTCAGGGTAGGTGGGCAGCTGGTAGGTCTCCTATGCTCAGTGGCTGGCCAGTCTAGTTGGAGCACCGCCACAGTGAGAGACAGTGAAAGGTACCCTGGTTCCTGGCTGAGGAAGCTTGAACCCTGGTGACGGTGAAAGGGACAGTAGGCTTTTCACCTGACTCCCAGGAAACCAGCCCCTGTCACTAGCCCGCAGCCCTCAATAGATTTGTGGCCTTCAGTCATGTAAGGACAATGCCCCAAGCCCCTCCACAGGCAGAGGACATGGCCACGGGTAGCCTCACGACAGATCTCCTTTATAATGAGGTACCCAAAGGCCTGCAGGCTTAGCCAATCACCTTTTCTTCCCAGACAGTCCTCCCTGCAAAACATATTTAATCTCAGAGCCAGCCTGAGAAATGGGGACAGTTTTACTCATCCACTTTCCACCATGACAATAAACACCTTAAAACCATGGGCTGTTTCTTTCATTGGGATCCACTGTGGGGAGGCAGAGAGAGGCCTTTGCTTACAGAGCTGCTGTCTAATCTCGGGAAGAAAACCTCCCTGTACTCCCAGACACCTCCACCACCAAGCCTGTAGCCTATGGCAGTCAAGCTAAGGACTTGCCCCTGTGGGATCAGTTGGAAACTCCCCCACCCCCCTTTTCACCTAGCGATGTCCCCAGCTTCTAGCTGCAGTGTGTGGTAAGCAAGATCAACTTCCCATGTCCCGCCTCCCCGAGCAGCCCTTTGGCAGAGCAGAGGCAGGAGACCACTAACCTGCAAGAAACTTTATCTCAAAAGAGGAGGCGGAGAGCGATCAAGGAAGATTCCTGAGGCCTCCCCCACTGCTGTATCCCTTTTCTCTGTTCAGTGACAACTTAGAGTATAATTCATGCTCACCTCTTAAGTATTGCCTTAGCTTTTCCAGGATATTTCCATCCTGATGGTCTGTATTAATGCTCTCTACTTTCCCTCTGATTCAAGGATGCTCTAACTCTTAGATGCCAATCTGTCCTAACACGGTTTAGTGCAGCAACGTTTGAGCCTGTAGACGAGACTCAGAAATGATGTTCTGATTCTTGGTGTTTGGTTCAAAGAGATTTTTCCCTCTTCCCCCTCCTTTTCTTCCTCTCCCTCCACCTCTTCTTCTTTTTCTCCTCCTGCCTTTTCTAGACCATCTACAGCTGGATATAGAGTGTACTCTTCAGTGTGGTTAATAAAACCAATGATGCTCCATTGGCGAAAACTAATTTTTCCTTTGCAGGTAGGTATCGATTGCAGATAGCTTCATGATTAGGGTGGGAGCCCGTGTCCATTTCTTCCTCTTGGTGCTGGGACCTCGTCTGGCTTGAACCTGTGCAGGTCTTATGTGTGCATCAGTCCTGATGTGTCTTGAAGACACTGCTTCCTTGGAGTAATCTGTCCTTTACCATCTACCTTCTTTTCTACACAGTTTTCTGAGTCCAAAGGAGAGGGATTTGATGAAGACATTTTACTTAAGACCAGGTGTTCCAAAATCTTTCTGTCCTTGTACATTCTCCACTTGTTGGTTTCTGTATTAGAGTCCACTTATTGCAATAGGTTCTCTGATGGTGGCTAAGACAATGATCTATGAGTATAGAAGAACAAGTTATGAATAACTTTATTGAAGGCTTAGATACTCTACCCATTGAAGAACCAATGTTTGCCACGTCCCATGTGGCCAAGAACCCCATATTAAATAGGCCAAGGACCTAGGGGAAAACCAAATACTACTATTCTGCTAAGAGAATGTAGCAATAAAATTTTTGTAATTCCATTTTAACGGCTAGATAATATTCTATCATGTAAATGTACCATATTTTCATTATCCTTTAATTTAGCTTCTATATCCATCCATTAGTTGATAGACATCTAGGCTGCTTCCAAGTTTTGGCTATTGTGAATAGGGCAGCAGTGAACATTGATAAGCAAGTGTCTCTGTAGTAGAATGTAAAGTTCTTTGTGTACACGCTCAAGAGTGGTGTAGCTAGAGGTTAAAGTAGATCTAGTCCCAGACTTTTGAGGAACAGCCACACTGACTTCCACAATGGCTTTACTCAATGATTTTTTTTCTTTTTACCATTTTTTGAAGTTAGTAGCCTAAGGTTATTACTTGCAGACCTGGTCATATATTTTTGGTGTCTATTTGGTTTGTAAAGGAAGTTTTGCAAGCCTGGATCTGCTCTGCCATTTTTTTTTTTTTGGAAGTGGCCTTACTTTAAGGTGTTAAAAATCCATTATTCTAAATAGATGAGATCAAGTGTGTTCCAAGTGGTGGAAATCAAACTCATAGCTTTTAACACCTGAGCAAACTCCCCAGCCCAACATTATTTTAAATAGAAATATAATATGCTTATTTTTTCAACATTGGGTATTGAACAGAAGGTTTTATGCCCAGCAAAAAAAATGCTCTACCACTGAGCCACATCCCCAGTCCTCAAGATGGTGATTTTTTAAGGAGTCTTCTGTAGCGTATATATTTTTCTTAGCTTGTAAAAGGCAAATACTTGAAAGTAGTAGAAGACTCCCACACTGTTAGTAAAGAGGGAAGTAAGTTTTTCCTGAACATTTACTAGCTGCTAGGGAGTGAGGCAGACAACTTCCTGCATGAATTCTTGACAGAAGCGTCTATGAAAGGCTGTGGCAAGCTAGTGAGTTTCCTCGAGATGTCCCTCCATTTTGCAAGGCTGTGATGGGTGCACTCTGGCGAGGCACAGCCCCAGGGGCTTCATCTCAGGATTGCTTCTCGCTGCTGACCCGCTTTCCTGCCACTACTACATAACCTAATGATTCCCGGGCAAATTTTGTGCAAATAAATATGAAGGTGAACTTTCATGAATTAACGCTGTTTAGATGAATTAATTACAATAGAATTCCTGATTTGATTAAAATAATTTTAGGAAGAAAGTCTAAGTAGACGGTTTTAGTTGTTTTGCCAGGAAGATGTTAATAAAGTTAGAATCCAGAAGAGGATGTGCTGGGCTGGAGAGATGGCTCAGTGGTTAAGAGCACTGACTGCTCTTCCAGAGGTCCTGAGTTCAAATCCCAGCAGCCACATGGTGGCTCACAGCCGTCTGTGAGGAGATCTGATGCCCTCTTCTGGTACGTATTCCACTTACTGCATTAAGAATCGCAATGAACTACAGTGCACTTATATATAATAAATAAACAAATCTTTAAAAAAAGAATAGAATGTGCCCCTTCCACAAAAGCTGCAGAAAAAAGGAACACAATGAGTTTTCATAAATTGTACCAAGAGAAATAGGCTTGGGACAAATTTGAGAGGGGGGGGGAAGGCTGAGTCTCACCTGGCCAGGGATCCTTGAATCAAAGAGAAAAGAAGCCAACTTTTGGCTTCTTTTGGTCCCAGAATGGCGAGAAAAAGCTACCCAAAGTAAACATCTTTTAGTCCCAATTGCTGACTCCAAAACCCGTTTTGCTACCTTTCTGGGGAAACCAATTGCCGGACTAGCTCTAGGCAAACTCCCTTAATTCTTTCAACTTTTAGTGTCCTCGTTTGAGTGACAAGAAAGCTCATCATTAATAAGCTAAACCCATTAACTGTCCTTACATAATCAGTGAGGGAGTGAGGGGCTTCAATCACAGGACTGTCTGAGTTTAGAGAGGTTTGTCTGTGTATCTTACTGTCTCATAAAATGTGATTGAAAGTAAACACCAATTCTCAGAAATGAAATGAATAGGGAGAGACAAAGACTTATGTTTACTGAATACACTTTTTTTTTTGCTACAAAAATCTTAATTAGCTCTGTGATTTTCCCCAGCAGAAGTTGTTGAAGTTTCCTTGGTTTCAGTTTCACCCCCATCCACAGACCTTGAAAACCAAACCTTGAGCTTGATTCTTCCCTTCCATGAGGAGATACTGCACTTCCCGTTGCCTCTGAACATTTTCCTTTCAAATCTAGTAGCAAAGGCAGGCCTTAGCTCAATTTGGTTTGTGCTGTCCTCATTTTTGAATAAACACATGAAGATTGTCAGTGGTAGCAACTCTCTGCTCTAAGAGCCAAACTTGTTCCTGCTTCATGCTTTGCATTAACTGGAAACAGTTGCCTGAATTAGTAAATACCGAGGTTTTTGACTCAGCATACCTTTGGCTTTGCAAGGACAATTTTAATAAAACCACCAATCAAAAATTTTATTTTTGTTTTCTTGCCAGTCCTTTAAGAGATTTCTCTTCATCCAGGAGAAGCCACATCTTTATAGAAACACTCAACTTACCCATGAATTTGAGCCCTTCATCTATTCAGTCATGATGTGGTTGTGAAGTCATTTTGTTTTCAGGTTGTGACCCCTGCCTCTCAAATACTATTTTAAAGGACTGATGTCCCTGGGAAGGCTGTGAAGTTAGGGATTGTATCTTCTTTGCCTTTGAATCTTTGCAACTGAACTCAGTGCCTGCAAACAGAGTTCGTGCCCCACACTCATCAACAATTTATTGTTTATTGAAGCTGTACCTGAGTAAACTTGACATACTCAATAGTGAGTTTGTCCTTCCTTAGCTCCTTGGCTAGTATCCTTATTGTACAGTAATGGGTGTTTAAGCAAACGTGACAGAATGTCACGGCAGTCAGTCATTGGGAAACCCAATTCTGCTATCATGCTGTAGCAAAGCATTGCTGTTTGGTTACAGCTTCCTGTTGCTTTCAAAACTGAAGCTTTGCTCTGTTGTTGTCTAGGGTGGCCAAGTGTCGGGTGTCGGCTTTTGCTCATGCTTCTGTGTGTATACACACATGCTTTTCCACCCAAGTTAGATTGAGAAAATCAGAACGACCATGAGAGGGTTGCGGGGAGAGGAAACCATTTATAATGATACACAATAAAATCACCCTGAAGAGGCTGGCAGTCCATCACAGGAAATGACTTGTGGACAGACACTACTACTGGGATAATTGTCCAATTTTACAAGAATGCAGTTTTATACACAGGGACCCTGGACGCTTAGGAATATTAGTGGAAATATCAAGAGTCTAAAAAGAAAAAGAAAAAAGGAAGGGGAAAAATTAGAGTTTAAGATTCAAGCATAGTCTACATTAGCTAGCAACTCAGCAGCCAGTTACCCAGTTCTCTGTGCGAGCCAATTTTTTTGCTTCATTTCGCTTACCCAGAAAGTGATGTTGACGAGGAGATTCCTCATTCCTTCCTGTGCAAGAGAATAGCAAGAGAGCAGAATAGCAAGAGAGTGTGGGTGTAGGTCAGATGTCATATACATAAAACGGACTTTGTTACATGCTGTAGCAACTGGGGATTCCTCTTGAAGTGTCAGTGTGGTAGACCAAAACTGTTGTTGTTTTTGTTGTTGTTGTTGTTGTTGGTGGTGGTGGTGTTGGTGGTGGTGGTGGTGGTGTGTGTGTGTGTGTGTGTGTGTGTGTGTGTGTATGTGTGTGTGTGTGCGCGCGCGCGCATGTGCTCCTGTGTGTCCTTTTTCTTTGGAGAATCCTAATCAACACAAAGCATTGGCACTTGAGTACCGTGTTCTGAGCAGAGAAGATGAGCTGAAAGCATGGTTATAATGGATGGATTGTCTTGCTTCCCTTTCCTGTGTTTAATCTTTTCTTCTTGATGGGGAGCTAGCAGAGGTTTGGGGAAAAAGAATAATACAGAAGTTCTACTGCAGATAGACTCTGAAGGAGAGTAGCCTTAGGTTTTTAGTGCAGTAAATATTTGCCTCATGTGCTGCAAAAAAAAAGGTCATCTCGTCAGATGATTTCTCTGGCTTCTTAGGAAGGCGTTTAGAGGCCAAGGCAGGTCTATGGCTATTCACTACATTGAGTCTCAAGCTCGACCTTTAGGAGTTGAAGGTTAGAAATGGACACGGACGGAGCCTTTCCGTGGCTGGGAAACACCCTCTTTTTGGGACTGGAGTGTTGCTAGATGGCTATACCCAGGCTGTAAAGAAACAGTAGTTGGCCAGTATACTTATGGGCCCTTTTAGTTATGTTACACCTCAGTAAACGATTTCTACAGCACATGTACCCTGTTTTGTAAATGCGTTTAGAATCCATAGAGTATGGATATAAAAGGTAAATAAGCAAAACTAATTTGCCGAGTGTTTTCTTCAGCAGTCGCCATCAGAGTGTTGGGTTCCCATTTATGGCAAAGAGAGGTGCTGAAGTGTAGGCAAAGGGGAACAAACGTTTCCACCCATGATTGGCTTCTGAGCAGACTTTCTGAGACTGGGTTTTAGGTCCCTGGCATTGTGCTTACTTATGCGCATCTGAAGAACTCAGGGAGGCCAAAGGTTCCAAGTGTGAAAGTGCTCTTTGGGGTCTTTTCGTTAGAAAGTGCACTGGGGTCTTTTCATTAGACCCCAGTGGAGAAGCCAGGTGATAACGCTGCCTTTTTATAGGCAAACGAATCGTCTTTGAAAAGTGTGCTTCATGCTTTACATGTCCTAGTCAGAAATGGAGTAATTTAGCGCCGTAATAAAGCAACGAGATCACCTTTCTTTTGTGAGTTACAAACACAGTGCCAAATACTGTTTTCTTTTTCCTCATGTCATTGAAAAGAGGAGGGGTAGTATTTTCACACACAGAACCTCCAAAATATGCGTTCCCTGTTGATGTCCTTTGACTCATTTAAAGTACCAGAATCTGACCTAGATTTCCCAAGCACCTGAAGGGCGTTGTTACTGAGGCTCTGTAGGTAACTAAAGTTGGGTTGCAATTTATGTCACTTTTCTCTTTTGGTACCTTATATTTCTGTCTATCCTTTTTCCTCTCCTGCATAAATATAAATCATCACACCATGTGGTTCCTGATTTCTTTGAAATGAAAATCCTTGCAAAGCGGTGAATGAATCTATCAGTGCCCATTTCGGGGCTAGCAGAGGAAACAGGCGCTCCCTCAAAGCTCCCTTTACGTTGATTGAAGCAGGTGTTCTCTTTGAGTCCTCCAGGCAGCTCCCTTCTGAGAATTCTAGATAAGTGGTCCAAATTGCATCTAAGAGGACCGCTCGCCGCTGCCACCACCACCGAAGCGTACTTACTTTTCATCAGGGTGCCACAGATAACAAAGGGATGGGATCGTGGAAGTATGATGTCGTCGGAGGCTACTTAATCACCATCATTCTAAAAAGCTGATGTAGAATTCCTTCCTTCAGGAAGAATTGTGTAGCTGCAGTAGTAAATTAGACATATTTTTCTAAACACTAAATTGTCTTTCTTCTCATTTACATTTGGCAAAGAAAAGCTGACTGGCAGGGGCGTCCATGAGACGTGTTTGCACCTGCTGCTTTCAGTCAGAGCAGGTTTCATCTCCGGTAGCTTCCTGTGTTATATTCACGTGGGATGAACCCCCTACTTTCTCTTTCCTCATAAGATACATTTCATGAGAGATGCTGTCTATACAAGATGCAGTCAGATTCCTTACCGTAGCTTATCTCTTCCGCTCCCCTTGCCACCAGATTTGAACGTCCTCAGCAGTAGAATATTAGTATGGCTAGAGAGTATTAAGGTTTGCCCTGGGATAAACCATTGTTTAGCACCAGCATGAGAAATCTCGGTCACCAAAACTTTATGTAACATTTCTCCCTACTTAAAGAATTAGCAGCAAATTCTAGAACAGTTTCAACAGGCCCCATGGAAAATCTGAGTCTCATAGAATGAATTTGCCCTCAAGTTCAACCACTGCTTAGATGGCAGAGTGTGCTTAAAAGTGTGTGCCTTGCTCTATTCATTAGGGCAGTAACTGCTATGCTGTAAGAATCAAAGAGTGTAGCAAAAAACATCTCTTCTGCACGTGTACTTAGTAATAAGTGAATAAAGTATTTTAGAGGCAGCCCATGTGAACCACTGCAAAGAAAGCACCCAGCAAACTAGAACATTTTTAAGAATAGCTGTTGTTTATCCTTTGACAGACTCATACATCTACCACATATCTTGATTATACCTACCCCAGTTGCCCCAAGACTCCCCAAAACTCCTCCCACTTTTAATCTCCCTGTCTGTGTTTGTGTCTTTCTGTTTCTCTGTCTGTCTTTCTGTCCGTCTGTCTGCCTGTCTCTTTTTGTAAACCACCGAGTAGAGGTATGCTGCCCACTGGGATCTTGCCGGCTTGGTCTTATGCAGGTTTCATGAAGCTAACCACAGCTGCAGCTTTAGCGAGCTCATGAGTGCAACGGCTATGCCATGCCCAGAAGACGGCACCCTCCCCCTCTGCTGGCACGATATATTCTTTCTGTCGCTGAGATTTCAGCAAGGTTGGTACACAGTAAGATTCTTAGCCTGAGTTGAGAACCTTGATCCTGCCTTTTCCTTTACCGCATTTTGTCTCTTTCCCACCGGTGGCATCTCTGTGCTCTCACTGTCTCTCTTGCCAGCATGTGTCATACACAGTCTGCTCCCTTCATAGCTAATATTCTTTGTGCTTGAACACCTTACCATAGTTTCTTTCTTCCAAGAAGAAAGTTGATAGAGTAGACATACACACTCATGGAGTAAAACTGACCTTGATGATTAAGTTACTATGGGTAGGGCCTTCTAGTATACTATACTTCAAAGGTGGAGAGCAACAATTTTCTTTTA